>NC_056460.1:13503401-13804901 GCF_018296145.1 Oncorhynchus tshawytscha
TATGTTCCCACATATTGCATATTTCACAATATGGGCCAAAATCACAAGTTTAATTACATGTATTCCGATTGCTTAGAGTCTGTTGATAATATCAGACATCGTTGATTGTGAGATAAAGCGAGCCAAATAGTAGGATTGACAGGCAAACGTGAAGCAGGGAAGGAAAGGGAGGGAAAGATGGAATTCAATAATCCACAGACAAGTTTATTGCCTGAGTTCCTCGTCCTTGTGGAGATTTGGATCCATCTGGGGACTTGGAGAGTACAGCCAATTCATGTACAGTTGAAGTCGGAAGTTTACATACACCTAGGTTGGAGTTTGAGGTTGTGGACAGGTGTCTTTTATACTGATAAAAAGGTCAAACAGGTGCCATTAATACAGGTAACAAGTGGAGGACAGAGGAGCCTCTTAAAGAAGAAGTTACAGGTCTGTGAGAGCCAAAAATCTTGCTTGTTTGTAGGTGACCAAATACTTATTTTCCACCATAATTTGCAAATAAATTCATAAAAATCCTACAATGTGATTTTCTGGATTTTTTTTTCTCATTTTGTCTGTCATAGTTGAAGTGTACCTATGATGAAAATTACAGGCCTCTCATCTTTTTAAGTGGGAGAACTTGCACAATTGGTGGCTGACTAAATACTTTTTTGCCCCATTGTAGATGGCATCATGGGGCAGGAAAATTACGTGGATATATTGAAGCAACACATCAAGACATCAGTCAGGAGTGAACGCTTGGTTGCAAATGGGTCTTCCAAATGGACAATGACCACAAGCATACTTCCAAAGTTGTGAAAAAATTGTTTAGGACAACAAAGTCAAGGTATTGGACTGGCCATCACAAAGCCCTGACCTCAATCCTATAGAAAATATGTGGGCAGAATTGAAAAATCATGTGCGAGCAAGGAGGCCTAAAAACCTGACTCAGTTACACCAGCTCTGTCAAGAGGAATGGGTCAAAATTCACCCAACTTATTGTGGGAAGCTTGTGGAAAACTACCCGAAATGTTTGACCCAAGTTAAACAATTTAAAGGCAATGCTATCAAATACTAATTGAGTGTATGTAAACTTCTGACCCACTGGGAAGGTGTTGAAAGAAATAAAAGCTGAAAATAATCATTCTCTCTATTATTATTCTGACATTTCACTTTGTTAGAATCAAGTGGTGATCCTAACTGACCTTGGACAGGGAATTTTTACTAGGATTAAATATAAGGAATTCTGCAAGCCCATACTGAGTTTAAATGTATGTGGCTAAAATGTATGTAAATTTCCGACTTCAACTGTACATGCAGAATTCAATTTACACTTAATTTGAACCCGGCTGACTTTTGACATGCCCCGTGTAGAATAGAGATTAGTCAAGGCTGCTATGATTTAAAGAAAAAAACTTTCCTGGTACTGTAACGACTCAGGATTAACCTAGAAGAAGACAGAGGTTAAAGCGGATTATATAAATCACCATTTTTCTTCCTATTTGCATATTTACCTTCTATCTGCCTTTTCTTATTACTCCAGTGCCAATACCTCAACAGGAAAGGCATTAAAATATCTTCCTTCCTGGGTGTAAATAAATATAATATTTTATGTCATCGCCATGCCAGCTGCAATATTCATGAGATGTATGAGCCGCTATCGCTGCAGCTTGAGGGTGCTTGAAGTTGTCAAAGAAAGGTACAAAGGCCACGGTGACACGCCGTCACCCCCCTCCCCGAGCTCAGAGTGATGGGCAATAAACCTCTGACGTGAGGTCAGACAGGGCTGAGTCAAACCATTCACTGACATGTTGAGGAGGGTTGGGATTACCACATTGTAGCAAACCTCTGGAGGTGATATCATACCAGAAACTGGCATCTGTTTACTGTTTAAAAGACATGATGCTACTGTATATACTGGGTGTTAGGGCTGTGAGAGTGACGTTTTTTTTGTCAGCTAAATGACAGCGGTCTCCATTATAAAATAAAACATTTATACAATGGGGTTCAAAATTATTGACAGTGTCCTTAAGTGACTTTCATTCTATGTTCTATGTTTAATTGTCACCCGATTAAATTAATCATGTAACAATTAACTCATTAGGAATTTGAGGCATCAAGGAAGAAGGTGTTCATAGAGTTACCATCTTCCGAACTGAACTCTAAAGATATAAAAATTATGTATCGATCAGTCACTTATTATTCATTACCTCATATTATTCTCATAATATGAACTGTCGCAACCTTCTTGGATCTGCAAGAACCCCAGCTTTACTGATCATTCCATACCACACAAATTGGTTTACTTATTAATTTACTAGCAAACTAAATAATAACGAAGAATACACATGCTCACTTACATGAGACAAAGGTCCTTAGTGGATTGACAAGATATGACGGCTTGTTACAACATAAAGTTAGATGGAGGGGGGAAGAGAGATAGAGACAAAGGGATACATTCTAGTACTGTCCTCACAACATAGAGGCTGCACCAAGAGGTGTATAATAACTCACTACATTCCTAAAGAAAATGATGTACTTTTTAATCCATACATTTTTACCTGACACACAAAAGTACTCGTTACATTTTGAATGCTTAGCAGGACAGGAAAATGATCCAATTCACGCACTTATCAAGACAACACATGGTCATCCCTTCTGGCTCTGATCTGGCGGATTCACCAAACACAAATGCATCTTTTGTAAATTATGTCTGAGTACTGAAGTGTGCCCCTGGCTATCCATACATTTTAAAAACAAGAAAATGGTCCCGTCTGCTTTACTTAAAAGAAAGAATTAGAAATTATTTAAACTTCTAATTTTACTTTTGATTCTTAAGTACGTGGGACGGTAGTGTCCCACCTGGCCTACATCCGGTGAAATTGCAGAGCGTGAAATTCAAAAATACTAAATTTAAATATTTAACATTCTTGAAAATATGTGTTATATATCAAAATAAAGCTTAACTTCTTGTTAATCCAGCCACTGTGTCAGATTTCAAAAAGGCTTTACGGCGAAAGCCAATTAAGCGATTATCTGAGGACAGTGCTCCGCATACAAAAACATGAAAATCACGCAAAGGTCAGAAATAGCAATATAAAAATGCCTTACTTTTTAAGATCTTCTTCTGTTGGCACTCCAAAAGGTCCCAGTTACATCAGAAAT
Source organism: Oncorhynchus tshawytscha (assembly GCF_018296145.1). Lineage (NCBI taxonomy): Eukaryota > Metazoa > Chordata > Actinopteri > Salmoniformes > Salmonidae > Oncorhynchus > Oncorhynchus tshawytscha. Next base: position 13,506,543 of record NC_056460.1, read on the forward strand.
GGTCCTTTTGTTCGATAATGTCCTTCTTTATATCCATAAAACCTCAATTTAGCTGGTGCGCTTCAGTCAAAAATCCACTCAGTTTCCCTCCATCAAAATTGATACAAAATGAATCCCAAACGTTAGTAAGAAACTTTTCAAACAAGTCAACAAGTCAAACAACATTTATAATCAAACCTTAGGTATCCTACGCAAATAAACAATAAAATTTAAGACAGCGAATGGTATGTTCATTACTGGAGTTAAATAAGAAAGAATGCGCTTTCCTCCACACGCTTGGAAACACTACAGCCAAAATGGGAGCCACATAGAATAACTACAATTTCTGGCTCATTTTTCCAAAAACCAGCCTGAAACTCTTTCTAAAGACTGTTGACATCTAGTGGAAGCCCTAGGAACTGCAATCTGGGAGGACTTGGCCTCATTATTAAAATTCTAGCCATTGAAAATAGTGGTAAGTTGAATTTTTTGTTTGTTTGGAGATGGTGTGTCCTCTGGCTTTCGCCTGCCATATCCGTTCTGTTATACTCACAGACATTATTTTAACAGTTTTAGAAATGTTAGAGTGTTTTCTATCCAAATCTACCAATTATATGCATATCCTAGCTTCTGGACCTGAGTAACAGGCAGTTTACTTTGGGCACGCTTTTCATCCGGATGTCAAAATACTGCCCCCTACCCCAGAGAGGTTAAGTATATTTTAGCAATTACATTTATTTTTGATACTTAAGTATATTTAGAAGAAAATGCTTTTAGACTTTTACTCAAGTAATATTTTACTGGGTGACTTTTACTTGAGCAACGTTCTAATAAGCTATCTATACTTTTAATCAAATATGACATTGGGTACTTTTTCCACCACTGGAAATAATATATGTATTTACGTGTTGAATGCCGTTCATTGTTTCTCTGTCGTTACGAGCCCTCCTTCGGAAGAATGTGGTTTGGTGAGCCTTTCCTGTGGGCCCCTTGTACATGCTCTGATTGTCCACCAGAGGTCACACTGTCCTTCTTCTTAGATGTCCGGTCTCCATTGGTCTGTTTCTTAAGGTCAGTTACTTAGCCGTACCAGTGATTGTCTGAGAGGGGAGTCTCCTTCTCCTCGGGTAGATAGTCAAAGTTCCAAAGCACTTTATACTGGTAGCTGCAGACAGGCGGTGTCCTGGTCTGGTAAGTTCATTTTCTTCACCTCGTGTTGAGAGCTTCAGAGTTTCTAACCATTTCAACGTGTGGACCACGGCCTCACGGTTTTCTGGTCTGAGATGTTAATTCTTAGCCAGTTCTTTTAAACACTCTGGCCGTCTGACACAATGTGCAAAGGATATGATTAGAAGTTATCTCTAATGACTCCTAAAATCACTTTCATATCTAACAAAAATAGTTTAATTCATTTTCATATCGTATAGACAACGTATTGGATGAAAACTTAATAACATGGCAAGGAATTATTACTGTTACCATTTGTTTTTGGATGTGGAAAGTCCACTGGACTTCTTTTATGACCAATGTTGTACACCTCAGTCATATCTCAGATGTATTCTAAGGTTATCCCCGTCAAGGGGCTTGTCCGCTCCTCTCTCTTATCATGGGGAAGTTTATAACTAGGTTTGTTTCCTGATCGGGTGGCCTCGTACAGTGTTGCATGTAGTCTCGACCCCCCCACCAGCCTCAACAAGGCTCATCATGAGTCTGGGCAGGTATCCTCCCCTGCATTTGTGTCTCAGGTGTTGGTGTCCAAGGCAAAAAAGAAAAGGTTGGACCCTTTATACAAGTTGTCAGCATCTGCGTTGTTACTGGATTGGCTGTAATCTTTCATCCAGATCTACTGATGTTTGTGCTTCAAAACGCTCAGTGGCTTTGTGGCCTGCCAGTCACCACAGCGTCCACATGTGGCAACCCTTCCAGTACCTGCGAACTGAGACGAGGATATCTGTCTGTGAACACTGTTTCACCAGTGGGAGACATTGGGTCAGTGGCGGAACTGACACCGTTAGTTCCATAAAAAGGTGTTTCAGTCCCTCTCAAAGTGTAAAATGTATCATCGGAAGCAGAGTCCACTCTGCACGTTGATGCTTTGTTTCCTGAGACAGATGCAGTGCACGCGGAAGTGTCCGAAGGACAAGTTAATCTTAGCTACAGTATTGTATGACTCCAAGGAGGAGGGAAGTTGCTCAATCACAGAGACTGTAGGCTCACAATCATGAAAATAATAGTCAATCAGGTTTACTGATTGAATGTGACTAGATATCGTAATATCTGCTTGAGTCAGATTCTGCACCAAGAGGTGTCGAAACGTATTTTTTGCAAAGGGTGCTGTCGACAGATGCTCCTTGTGGATGACTGTGTTGCAGCCAGCTTTAGGAGAAGATGTGTGGTCAGTGGAGATGGCAAGGTTACCTGTGACCACAATTGGTTGCGTTTACAATCCATCAGTGGGACCAAACGATCCATCATGTCTGCTCCGAGTAGCAGAGGTTCAGTTTCGAGGCTAGTACCATACACAGGGTAAACAAGCGATACGTCTTGGAAGTGTACTTTCAGCATGAGTCTCATTGTGAGAGGTGAGGTAGTCTAAACCTTGAAGTTTAGTGTCGCATTGTTTAGTTTTTAACCAGCATTTAGCTGGGTTCAAAGCACTTTTGAGATCATGGAACATTTTTTGAGAGATGAGCGAAATTGTCAAGCCTGAATCAATTAGGGCGTCACAGGTTAAGCAGTCTTGCAGGACTGTTTCGAAGTATGGCATCTTTGTGTTAGGGTCTCGAGTGAGAGTGGGAGTAATTTGATTGTTGACGTCCTCGCTAAAGGTGTTAATTTCGGTGAACCTGTTGTCCGGAAATTCCACATCTAGTCATAGTGATCTTTTTCCACTGTCTCAAAATGTTGGTGCTTTGGTGCTTCTCTTAGCAGAGCTTCTAGAGAGTATTGCTCTATGCTTCGGTCGTCATTGAACCTTTTGTTACCCTTGTTACCCTTGTGCCTTGACACTTTGTGTGGGTTGGGTGCAGGAACGTAGCGATCAGGTTGATTGTAGCGGTAGTCGTTTCGCTGGAGACATACTTCACAGCTATTTTGACCATAGTGGTTACTGGTATCGTGGTTTTTGTTGTGCGTCATCACTCAATGCTCCTATCTCTGTTAACGCATCCTCTATCTGGAGTGAGTACTCCTGTTAAATGTTCAAAACCGAGATGTCAGGGTTCTTCACGCTGCTCACTTTTTGATGCCTCAAATGCTGTGCTCTCAAGCTCTGAGTTCTGAGATTGGCAAACCAACGTGGTCTGTAGGGTCCAAGGAGTTAATGAAGCGGGGATACATGTTTGACAGAAACATTTGTTTGAATGGGAACAGTTCTTCCATTCCTGTTTCAATGAGTATGCCAAAGTAAGCTGAACGAAGCCTGTGATAATATGCTTGTGGATGTTTATTCTGAGCTAATTTGACAGTGTTAGTCAGGAATCTGTCGTTTTATGTGAGTCGCCGGAGCACTGAATTCTATATTCAAAGCCGTGGCCAGTTTCGCACAGTCATTTTGCATGTGTTGCTGTTGTAGATGGATGAACCTTGTCATGTGTATATTCGACATTCGCTTCAACAAGTAAATCCTGTCAGTAGTTCGGGTAGCCATCCAAGGCGTCCTCTATGTCTGCTAAGAACGTCTTAGTGTCGTTTGGCTATCCTGGAACGGGGTCAAAGGTGCAGAAGTTTTTGACAATTTTGTAAAGGCGTTCCGTGCCAAGTGCACGGAGAGGGTTGACTTCATCCTGTGGGGAAATTGTGTCCAAAAGGCCAAGAGGAGAAGCCAAGCTTTGGCTTTGTTGGCGAGGAGGCGCTAAATGACTGTGTGCAGAATGGCCAAGAGGAGAAGAGTGATGTACACTTGAGATAGGCAAAGTCTGAAACCTTTTGTCAGCTTCACCGAGCTCCAGTTGCGAGCTTGGTTGGGTAGTCACGCTTTAGTGTGTGACTGTTCTGGAATTCCTCCAGATGGTACCTAAGGGTGGTCCACTTGGGTGCTTAGAGCACTTATTTTAGACATGTGAGTGTCACACTGGCTCCGTTCAGCCTTATACTTATATTTCATGGTTTGCAGGTAGAGGTCTTGAGTGCGGAGCGAGAGATTCAGTGATGAGATTTCCTCGGCTTGCTCGGAGATCAATTTTTCCATCTTTCTCACCTGGGTTCTCTCATCAAGTCCTCAGTTCTGCTTTTTTTCACAAAATAATTACTGCCAATTCTTCAGCACAAGGGGTCACTTAACCCTGAAAGCTGAATTCACAAGGGATTCCCGCAAGGCGGGACTTCCGTCGCCCAAGGCACAGGGTAACGCCCTGAAAGCTGAAATCACACGGGATTCCCGCAAAGGGTGGGGTTTTGCTGTGAACAAAGGGAAATGTCTCCTTTCCCTTTGTTAGCTTAGCATTGAATTCAGAGCTAGCCATTGTTGTACAGGAAATGTTAACTTCCAAGCACACACACAGGTCCTTCAATTCAGGAACGGGTTTACTAATGATGTCTCACGTTCTACCCAATTGGCATTTCTTTGCTAGAAATGTTTTCCGGAACACGCAGTATCATAAAGAAATACTCTCTGTGGTCTACTCACACTACTTAAGAGAGATAGCAAAGCATTATCTCTCTTTGACCAACATATATCTCTCTCAAATGTCTTAAAATCGGATAGCCCAATATGTCCTAGCTCTTAGAAATTTAGTAAATCACCCTACACTGATCCTTACTCAGTATACCGGAGGCAATATTTCTAGTATCTTGTTCAAATTGAAACATACACACCCTTAACAACAAATCCTGCCTACGGCTCTAATGTTGTTTAATGTAATCTGCTACACAATTCATATAGACTAAATTCAACAGCAAGGCCTAATTCTGTCTTAGATTCCTTGTACGGCGGCTCCAATATGTTAAAAAGCTGAACAGCCCCCCCCCCTTCTGTGGGTGAGAGAGGGCCTGGTTATTTGTCAACCACTGCCAAGCTGATCCGAGCCACAGTTTTGATGAAGATGAACAATGACTAAATAAAATATATTGGATGTTAAAAACAGTTGGATTTTTTTTTGTAACGAACCTCGTCCTCCTCCCTGACCATACTAAAACAAAGATAAAATAACAGAACTATGGTCAGAACGTGACATTTATATTTCTTATACTAAATACAATTGCTCAGAGAAAGAGATATTGTTAAACAAGTAATTATGTTTTTCTCATTAATGTAGGGGTAAAAATTATAGAACCCCTAAAGATTCTAACAAATGAAGTAGTAGTTTAGTATTTGGTCCGATATTCCTAGTACGCAATGACTACATCAAGCTTGTGACTCTACAAACTTGGATGCATTTGCAGTTCATTTTGGTTGTGTTTCAGATTATTTCGTGCCAAATAGAAATTAATCTTAAATAATGTAGTGTATTTTAGGAGTCTCTTTTATTGTAAATAAGAATGTAATATATTTCTAAACACTTCTACATTAATGTGGATGCTACCATAATTACGGATAATCCTGAATGAATCGTGAATAATGACTGAGAAAGTTACAGATGGTCAAATATCGTTTGCCCAAGACATGTTAAGCTCCCCTGTTATTGTAATGGCGTGAGGTTAGCATGTCTTGGGGGTATGATATTTGACCCTCAATAACCTTCAAATGTATTCAAATAGTTAGAACAATTATTTAATTTTCATGACAGTCTTCATCCATAAGCTGCGGTTACACAATTGTACAATTACCATGCTAGTCCTAGGTGTTATGATGCTGTTGTAGGACTTCATAGAGTTACATTCTAGTTTTCATTGAATAGATTGGTAAACAATTCAGGGTTTGTATGTTTTATTTCTACAAAGATGTAAAAATGAACACAGTCAATACAGAAGGCAAACTAGGAAACATTTATAGTCAAGCCAGTTTAACCATAAAACCAATTAATATGTCAAACCTTGCAACAAAAGCCCCTCTCATAGAGCTCACAGTACATCTGCTGACTATGCTCACACACACACAGAGATAGAGAGATACACAGAGACACACACACAAATACATTTGAAAGATCTGAAAACATGGTGGCTCTGCAAAGTATCATTTCCTGCTTCGTTGAACTGTAGCATCATGGGACGGCATTCAGTGGAGTGGAAAACAGACAAAGAGGACCACAAATGCTAGCATTCCATATCACACATACACAGAAAAACAGAGAAACACAACACAGAAAAACACACACGCACAAACTCAAGCACACATTCTCACACACACTTCTCACAATGCCTCAGCCATATTCTACAATTAGATAATAAGCGCAGGGAATCTGATTGGGAAATCGAGGGAACTAAGGAGGAACTTTGGGGGTTTAATCTAGAAGTAGAACCCATGTGTTGTCTATCTGATCCATCATACGTGTATGTCAATACATGTGTAGCCTACAGAGTGTGGAGGAATTCAATTCACAACTCCATATCTAGTGTAGGGCTTTGGTTCTGACCCCTATAGAGTCCCTATCTGTAATAGAGGATCCCACGGTACAATCCTACTGAATATAGGATTATACAGTATGGATTCACTTCTGTAAAAGAGGATCCCACATACAGTACAGATTCACTATCTTTAAAAGAGGATCCCACTGTACAATCCTACATACAGTATGGATTCACTATCTGTAAATGAGGATCCCACTGTACAATCCTACGTACAGTTTGAATTCAATACAGGTTAAGTCAAGCATAAACAAACTGTAGCCATGCTGTCATACTTAAATGTCTGCAGTTTATGCAAAAACACAAAGCCAAAACAAAATCACAAACAAACCAATTCCATTCAAACTTACCCTGCACTTGCTAAACAATGCTTACAATATCAATCACCAATCGATCAAATGTATTTAAAAAGCCCTTTTACATCAGCAGATGTCACAAAGTACTATACAGAAACCCATCCAAAAACCCCAAACAGCAAGCAATGCAGATGTAGAAGCACAGTGGCTAGGATAAACTCTAGAAAGGCCAGAACCTAGGTCAGCACCTCAGGAGTAAATGTCACTTGGCTTTTCATAGCCGATCATTCGGAGTTGGAGACAGCAGGTGCGGTAGAGAGAGAGAGAGAGAGAGAGAGAGAGAGAGAGAGAGAGAGAGAGAGAGAGAGAGAGAGAGAGAGAGTCGAAAACAGCAGGTATTGGACAAGGTAGCGCGTCCGTGAAACAGGTCAGGGGTCCATAACCGCAGGCAGAACAGTTGAAACTGAAGCAGCAGCACGACCAGGGGGAATGGGGACAGTAAAGGAGTCATCAGGCATGATCTTAGGGCTCAGGTACTCCGGGAGAAAGAGAGAGAGAAAGAGAGAGAATTTGAGGGAGCATACTTAAATTCACACATGACACCAGATAAGACAGGAGAAATACTCCAGATATAACAGACTAACCCTAGCCCCCCAACACACAAACTATTGCAGCATAATTACTGGAGGCTGAGACAGGAGGGGTCGGGAGACACTGTGGCCACATTCCGATAACCCCGGACAGGGCCCAACAAGCAGGATATAACCCCACCCACTTTGCCAAAGCACAGCCCCCACACCAATCGAGGGATTTCTTGAACCACCAACTTACCATCCTGAGACAAGGCCGAGTATAGCCCACGAAGATCTCCCCCATGGCACAAACCAGAGGGGGTGCCAACCAGGACAGGAAGATCACGTCAGAGACTCAACCCACTCAAGTGATACACCCCTCCTAGGGACGGCATGGAAGAGCACCAGTAAACCAGTGACTCAGCCCCTGTAATAGGGTTAGAGGCAGAGAATCCCAGTGGAGAGAGGGGAAGCGGCCAGGCAGAGACAGCCAGGGTGGTTCTTCGCTCCAGTGCCTCTCCGTTCACCTTCACACCGAGGCCACACTACACTCAATCATAGGACCTACTGAAGAGATGAGTCTTCAATAAAGACTTAAAAGGTCGCATTAACAGAAAGCCAGTGTAAAGAGACCAGCGCTGGAGTAATGTGATCACATTTGTTTGGTTCTAGTCAAGATTCTAGCAGCTGTGTTTAGCACTGACTAGAGCATTGCAGAAGTCTAATCTAAAAGTGACTAAAAGCATGGATTTTTTTGCATCATTTTTGGATAGACATTTTCTGATTTATGCAATGTTACGTTGATGGAAAAAAGCAGTCCTTGAAAGAGTCTTGATATGTTCAGGGTCCAGAGTTACGCCGAGGTCCTTTAAAGATTTATTTGATGCGACTGTACAACCATCAAGAATAATTGTCAGATCCATCAGAAGATCTCTGTTTCTTGGGACCTAGAACGAGCATTTATGTTTTGTCCAAGTTTAAAAGTAAAACTTTTGCTGCCATCCACTTCCTTATGTCTAAAACGCAGGCTTCCAGGGAGGGCAATTTTTGGGATTCACCATGTTTCATTGAAATGTACAGCTGTGTGTCATCTGCATAGCAATGAAAGTTCAAATTATGTTTCCAAATGACGTCACCAAGAGGTAAAATATATAGTGAAAACAACAGAGGTCCTAAAACGGAACCTTGAGGAACACCAAAAATTACAGTTGATTTGTCAGCGGACAAACCATCCACAGAGACAAACTGATATCTTCCCAACAGATAAGATCTAAACTAGGCCAGAACTTGTCCATGTAGACTAATTTCCAATCTCTCCAAAATAATGTGGTAATCGATGGTATCTAAGGCAGCACTAAGGTCTAGGAGCACGAAGACAGATGCAGAGCCATGGTCTGGCGCCATTAAAAAGTAAATTGCCACCTTCACGAGAGCAGTCTCAGTGCTATGAGTTAGTTAGGTTTACACAGAAGGACAATGTTAGATTCCATCATCTTTCATAGACGGCCTGCCCTACAAATGCTTCCATATATCACTAAATTCAATTTGGCCCACATAAATATTTTCATATGTGGCGAGTGAGCTGTGAACGGGAATGGTAACAAACAACCTCGGCCTGAGACAGGAGACAGAGAGCAAGAGGAAGCTATTTAAATAGAGACTGAGGCCGAGACTGAGACAATGGTGGTAGAGACTAGGGATATTAAACTTGAGCGAACTACAGCTAATAATGCCCCTCTGTGTCTCTGTGAATATCTCTGTCTATCTGTGTGTGAGTCTATTATGGCCTTACATCTCAATAGCAACACTGGTTGTGGCTATTTATAATCAATCTGGGGACTGAGGAAACTTCAAGGCACACACCCAGACAAACCAGGATATCTGGCAATTTCCTTGTCTTTGTATTGACGCCTGCTATATTGAATCTCAAACGACACCCTATCCCCTATATAGTGCCCTACTATTGGCCAGAGCTCAATGGGCCCTACATATGGAATATGGTGCCATTTGAGATGAATGCCTAGACAGGCAAGATACAAAAGGAAATCAGTAACAACCCCTCTGCGTATATGTAGACTGTCTGGAGGTAGAAATAGACTGTTGTCCAATGGAGCAGACAGGTGCAAGCCTACATATCAAAGAGATTTAGAAGAAAATTAGCACCTTACCTAAGGGCATTGTTCACACAAGGCCTTCATAAGATTCACATTGACAACAAAGTGTTTTCATGACTAGGCCCCTGAGCGTTTCCTAACTTGATTAAACTGTGGGGTCTAATTAACAAGGGCCCAGAGTATTACTTTATGCACTTCGTTTTGGCTATCACAAGGGCTCAGAGTATCTCCTGGTCTGGTTACACGATCACGGATAACTCAAGGCCCTTTTCATTCATAACAATCCCACATTTTGTAAAAAAAACTATTCCAAAGTGGTAAACCTAGCAACTCATGTTTTGATGCCCCTTTCACTCAGAAAAACTAATCTAAGGAAATGGCAAATGAATAATGCATTGATATCTATGATCTCTCTCTCTCTCTCTCTCTGTTTTACTGAGCACTGCTCTATTATTAGGTTTCAAACCAAGCTCGTCTTTACTTCTCTTGAAGAGTTATTCAAAATGTAAATGTGTGAATGCAGAGCGGGTGGAGAAAAGAAAGAAACAATACTAGTGTAAAATAAAATATACAAATACAAAAGAGATCTATTTCCGTGAGTAAATAGCAGGCTCGGGAGAAGGAGAAAACAGTTGTTTGACTATCATTTATTTTAGAGGCTACTTTCATGAGTATAGTCAAGATCAGAAAGAGAGAGAGAGATACAAATAGAAATAGTCTTCCTTTAGCAAATACAATGGAGAGACAGGAGTTCAAAGTCACATACTTCTTGCTTCCCCGGACTGACTCTGTTTGCAAATTGCCTATCATTGAGCCGCATCTATTTCCCTCCACTAAATGAAAGATGCTTACGCAATATGTTTGGTAATGGACAATGTTTGAGCAGGTTATTATCATTAAAATATAAATGGGAATAAAAAGGGAAGGAGAAGAGGATAGTAAAGTTAATGTGGCGTGGCCCAGTTTTACAACCACTCGCAGTCTTTTTCATAGATAAACCGCTAGATTATTCTAATTAGACAGTGTGTTAATTGAGTGTGGGTCCTGGGGTATAATGTGTCATTATTAGTCTGCACCAACGGCAACCCCTCACGAGCATGACACCATTCACCCGACCGAGTGAGAAAGAGAGGGAGAGAGTGACAGAAAGAGGAAGGGGGAGGGAAAGAGTGTTTGTGTGTGTGAGAGAGACAGAGAGATGAACGGGTGAAAGAGAGAGGGTGAGAAGAGAACGAGAGATTGAGAGGTAGGTGATCTCCTCCCTCAACATCCCCTCTGACATCATTAATGACTCATCTCGTTCTGCCTAGTGTGATAATGTTCAGGAAATGCCAAGAGAGATCCACATTACAAAGTATCCCACTTTCTCTAAAAAAATATCCCACTTTGTCTAAAAAAAGCAGGCGGTAAAGGTCAAGAATCCATGCCCATGGGGAGCATGCTGCATATACCACCTACGTCGATCTTCCTACTACACTACACCATGCAGTCCAACCACTACCATCTAAACTGTACTGGGATCAGCTGTTAGAGAACTAGAGACAATGTCACGGTCAGCCGCTACTTTATCTTGGGTTACCCCTGTGGGAAAAGGAGTTTAATAGAATGAAGATGACACTAAATCACATTTGACAGTCTTTTATATAAATGTAATTAACACACACACACAGACACTCTCTCTAACACACACACACGCCTGAAAGACATTCGGCTCGGTGCTATGTCGACACCCTTGTACAGCAGAACGGGATCAGTGGCCAAGCGTATTACTACACTCAAGTCAAACAGTCTTAACGTATCCTTCCACCAAGGCCTACTCTAGTACCGCTACCATGGCAATGGTACAGGAAACATAATGAGACCACTGGCTTGATTATTGGCTGACCTTCAAAGCCTTTCATCCAATGGGCAGCTTTGAGCCATGGAGGAGACATGAGCCTCAAGGCTTTTAGGGACTTCTGTGGTCTTAGATTATATTTAGTTTCAGAACCAGGTACTATGTAATGTGATTGCAATTGACCCTGAATATGTTGTAAAGCAGTCATCAATGCAGGCATACTTGGCATATGTGTGGTAATCAATGGAGGCTGCTGACGGGAAGACAACTCACAATAATGGCTGGAGCAGAACAAATGGAATGGCATCACGTTGTAATTGATACCATTCCACTGATTCCGCTCCAGCCATTACCATGAGCCCATCATCCCCAATTAAGGTTGCACAAACCTCCTGTGGTGGCTCTCAAATGCTGATAAGCCAACTGTAGTTACATTTAACTAGATTTCAAGGAACGGGAGACTAATCCGGATGCTTAAAAATAGAAATTCCGCTATACCCTCAGACGAACCACCAAACCAGCAAAGCATCAATACACGATTAAGATTGTGGTATGATTCATCGGTACACATCTGACGCTCGTCGGATGTGGCAGGGCTTGAAAACTATTACGGAGTACAAAGGGAAACCCAGATGCGAGATGCCCAGTGATGCGAGCCCACCAGACGAGCTAAATGCCGATTTATGTTCGCTTCGAGGCAAGCAACACTGAAGCATGCACTAGAGCACCAGCTGTTCCGGATGACTCTGATAACGCTCTCGGTAGCCGATGTGAACGAAACCTTTAAAAACAGGTCAACATTTCCAAAGCCACTGGGCCAGATGTATTACCAGGACGTGTACTCGTGTACTGGCATGCTGTCAATGACCTTCTGGGCCACATCCTGACTGATGGAAGCCATTCTTGCATAATCAATGCTTGAAGTTGTAAGAATTTCTGGGTTTTTGTTTGTCCACCCGCCTCTTGAAGATTGGCCACAGGTTCTCAATGGGATTAAGGTCTGGGGAGTTTCCTGGCCATGGACCCAAAATATTGATGTTCTGTTCCCCGAGTAACTTAGTTATCACTTTTGCCTTATGGCAAGGTGCTCCATCATGCTGGAAAAGGCATTGTTAATCACCAAACTGTTCCTGGATGGTTGGGAGAAGTTGCTCTCGGAGGATGTGTTGGTACCATTCTTTATTCATGGCTGTGTTTAGGCAAAATTGAGAGTGAGCCCACTCCCTTGGCTGATAAGCAACATGAATGCTCTCAGGATGCTTTGCTGTTTGAAGCTTCCAGTCTGTTATTCGAACTCAATCAGCATGACAGTGATCGCCAGCCTTGTCCTTGTCAACACTCACACCTGTGTTAACGAGAGAATCACGGACATGATGTCAGCTGGTCCTTTTGTGGCAGGTCTGAAATGCCGTGTAAAAGTTTTGGGGATTCAGTTAATTTGCATGGCATGACTTTGTAATTAATTGCAATTCATCTGATCACTTCATAACATTCTGGGATAAATGCAAATTGCCATCGTACAAACTGAGGCAGCAGACTTTGTGCAAATTAATATTTGTGTCCTTTTCGAAACTTTTGGCTACGGCTGCTACTCGCTGTTTGTTTGTTTGTTACCTATGCATAGACCCTTCGCCACCACCTACATGTACAGATTATCTCAACTAGCCTGTACCCCTGCACAGTGACACGGTACCGGTGGCCCCTCTATATAGCCTCGTTATTGTTATTCTATTGTGTTACTTTTTATCATTACTTTTTATTTTAGCCTACTTGGTAAATATTTTCTTCATCTTGAACTGTACTGTTGGTTAAGGGCTTGTAAGTAAGCATTTCACTGTAAAGTCTACACTTTGGCGCATATGGCAAATAAAGTTTGATTTGATTTGATTTGGTAGATCTTAGAGAGCAATTATGATCTGGCCCGACCAGGGAAAGTTCACCAAGGTAAAACGAGGACCCTTGGTATAATTCCATCGTCTTTCACAATTTTCTCTCAATCCAGTCCATTAACTAAATAATAAATTAAATTTGTGTAGACAATCTTAATAAAGCAACTAAAAAATTGCTGAACACAAACACACATCTCGGCGCTAGCCTGAAAAGGTTGGGCAAAGTGCCCCATTTGGAATCCCGGCCAAGACGTTAGCTCTGGGGGGCAAGTCAAGATGAATCCTCTGTCTAGTAGTGGCGGCACATGGCGTTTTACCACCAAGCTTCACTACTTCCACTGCGGAGAGGAAACAAGGGCTGGGAAAACACATTTGTAAACACAAATTAAATGAAGAGGGGATGGGATGGAGGGGTGAAAAGAGGAAGTCCCTTTGGAAGAGGGCATTATTTATGACACCCCACCCTCCTCTCTTCCCTTATTCCTTCAGAGTTGCATGATGAAAAAATAATTGACATTGATCACGCCAAGGCTGGCAGATTTTCGTGCAATATTGACAAACATGTAGATATTTACTAACAGCGAAGTGCGTTACTGGAAGCATCAACTTAAAAAACGAGTTGATGGATGAAATAAATTATCAAGGTTGAAAATCCCTTTATGGCTTTTATGATAATAACGATCAGCATGAGGCACAATAATGGCATCTACCACAACTTTTGGCGAACACCAAAGGTGTTGGCTTATTTTTTTCCTTTAACCTCTACTGACTCCCCATCCCGCATGCGGGAGCGTAATCACCGCCTGACACTAATTAGCATAACGCAACGGACATAAATATCCCTAGAAAATATTCCTATTCATGAAAATCACAAATGAAATATATTGAGACACAGCTTAGCCTTTTGTTAATCACCCTGTCATCTCAGATTTTCAAAATATGCTTTACAGCCAAAGCTAGACAAGCATTTGTAAGTTTATCGATAGCCTAGCATAGCATTTTGTCCAGCTAGCAACAGGTAACTTGGTCACGGAATTCAGAAAAGCAATCAAATTATATTGTTTACCTTTGATGAGCTTTGGATGTTTTCACTCACGAGACTCCCAGTTAGCTAGCCAATGTTCTTTTTTTCCCAAAAATATTATTTTTGTAGGCGAAACAGCTCCGTTAGTCCTTCAAGTTTGGCTGAGAAATCGCCCGGAAATTGCAGTCACGAAAAGGGCAAAAAATATTCAAAATTAGCTCCATAATATCGACAGAAACATGGCAAACGTTGTTTGTAATCAATCGTCAAGGTGTTTTTCTAATACCTGTTCGATAATATATCCGTCGGGACAATTAGTTTTTCAGTAGGACTGATTGGAGTAATGGCTACCTCTGTATTTTACGCGAGAGTCACCCTGGGAGCCATCAGGTGACCACTTACGCAATGTAGCCGCCTACAGCTATTCTTCAACATAAATGCGTAAAACTACGTCACAATGCTGAAGACACCTTGGGGAATACTAGACAGCTCAATAGGAACTCATTGGAACGCAGCGCTTTCAAAATATGGGGCACTTCCGGATTGGATTTTTCTCAGGCTTTCGCCTGCAACATCAGTTCTGTTATACTCACAGACAATATCTTTACAGTTTTGGAAATGTTAGAGTATTTTCTATCCTAAGCTGTCAATTATATGCATATTCTAGCATCTTGTCCTGACAAAATATCCCGTTTAAAACAGGGAACGTTTTTTTTTCAAAAATGAAAATACTGCCCCTAGAGTCGCAACATGTTTTAAGATATGTTTTTTTTTCTGGCCACTCTTCCGTAAAGACCAGCTCTGTGGAGTGTATGGCTTAAAGTGGTCCTGTGGACAGATTCTCCAATATGGACAGATTCCCCTGGGGCGGCAGGGTAGCCTAGTGGTTAGAGTGTTGGACTAGTAACCGGAAGGTTGCAAGTTCAAACCCCCGAGCTGACAAGGTACAAATCTGTCGTTCTGCCCCTGAACAGGCAGTTAACCCACTGTTCCTAGGCTGTCATTGAAAATAAGAATTTGTTCTTAACTGATCTTGCCTAGTTAAATAAATAATAAAAATCTGCTTTGTTCTCTTTTTTGCCTCTGATTAATGCCCTCCTTGCTTGCTCCATAAGTTTTGTTGGGCGGCCAGCTCCTGGCAGGTATGTTGTGGTGCCATTATTTTTCAAAAATGGAATTAATGGTGCTCCGTGGGATGTTCAAAGCTTCTGATAAAAAAAATTATTATAACCCAGCCCTGATCTGTACTTCTCCAAAACTTTTTCCTGACCTGTTTGGAGAGCTCCTTGGTCTTCATGGTGCCGCTTGTTTGGTGGTGCCCATTGCTTAGTGGTGTTGCAGACTCTGGGTATAACGGCTCTCGTGGGTTGAAGAAGGAGACCAAGGAGCAGCGTGGTAGGCATTCATTGAACTGAACACCGCAACAGAATAACAAAGTAGAAAAAACAAAAGTGCACAGTTCTGTCATGCAACAAAACAGCTAAACAGAAAATAACTCCCCACAAAACCCAAACGGAAAATCACAACGTATATATGATCCCCAATCAGAGACAACGATAGCTGGCATTGGTTTTGAAATATTTTCTTATGGCCAGGTGAGGGGGACTGACTGCCTACTCAAGCATGTTTTCTCCAGCTCTCAGACATTAGTACTGGGCTACTTTATCTTCATTGGGTTTTAGACCATGATTGAATGGGTGATGAATTAAGCCCTCAAGTACGGCCTGATGGAGCCTGAAGTCCTCTAACTCTAACTTAGGGTTGGTGTGTGTGTGTGTGTGGCGGGGGTGGGTGGGTGACTGTGTCTACTCTGACTGCACCCATGCATTCACTCACTTGTCATTGTGCCACCATGGCTTTTCCCTCCTTTTCTCTTCTACTCCCTACCTCTCCCAGAATACCCTGCTCTGCTTGTGCTGCCTGAGCTGTGCTGTGGTGTGTTTTACCACTATTCCCTCTAGGATGACTGGCTAGTAGTGGTGTTTATGTTCCCCAAGACAGGTTGTGTCCTCTGAAGCGTGTAGACAAGGATAATGTGGTCTCTTCTTTGTCTATCTGTCTGTCCGTGTGTGTGCCTGAGCTCTGGGTGGATACTAGCCTATACTCCCTATGGGGAGAGAGATGGGCTGAGTGTCGAGTCTCTCAGTCTCAGTGGTGTTTATAAATATAATGGCAGTATTTCTTCTTCCTGCCAGTGTGGATTTAAAATGGCCGCCATTATTGTGCCTCATGCTGATCGTTATTATCATAAAAGCCATAAAGGGATTTTCAACCTTGATAATTTATTTCATCCATCAACTCGTTTTTTCAGTTGATGCTTCCAGTAACGCACTTCGCTGGTAGTAAATATCTACCATGTTTGTCAATATTGCACGACAATCTGCCAGCCTTGGCGTGATCAATGTCAATTATTTTCTCTTTATGTTATTTTTTCATCATGCAACACACGGTTTTCTCTTTGTTCTTCATACATCCAGTGGGGAAAATCTAAATATGGATTTGCATATTCTGTGAGTGATTTTTAATGTAAGAAACCTCATGGAGAGAATTCATTATATATTTGGCATGTTATCAATGAAGTGAGCTAGCCTTCTGAAATGTTCATAAGCAAACACACACACACACACACACACACACACACACACACACACACACACACACACACACACACACACACACACACACACACACACACACACACACACAGTAATTGCTCTAAGAGGCCCATTTTGTAAGGCTACTGTACATGTGGAAGTCTTTCATACACATTCAGTAAGTAACTGTCGCCTGCAATATTTAGGCCGTTAGTCCTAATTGCCATACCGTAGGCATGCTGTATAGACCATAGTTGGATCATTTCTTTCAATAATTACAGTACATTTAGTAGACTCAATCACGTGGCTCCTCAACCCGAACAAAGGAATATCCTAGTACAAATGGATTCTTCCCCTCAAAATAAACTGAACTAAACTTAGAACATCTTGAAATGAACTGAAAATAATTTTCTTACTCAAAAACATCCACTCGTCTGGAAGAATATTTTTGTTCGCCAACCACCTTACTGCATCCCCCAACAGTGAGGAGAGGGTGGCGTAGTCGGTTGGCATAGCTAAACACAGCTCTGGCATCCATGCAGAGGCCTGGAACATGATTTAGGATGTACACAGGGGCTCGTTCCTAGCCCTGTCTGTGTCTCTTCTCACCCCTTGGATGGCTTCCCTTCCATTTAGTGATGCTAATGGATATAAAGTGGCACTATTTTGCTTCCTAGCGCTATGGTGTAACTAACTGCTCTGAAGGAATAAGGGAAGAGAGGAAGATAGGGTGGGGTGTCATAAATAATGCCCTCTTCCAAAGGGACTTTTTTGTGTTTACAAATGTGTTTTCCCAGCCCTTGTTTCCTCTCCGCAGTGGAACTAGTGAAGCTTAGTGGCAAGACGCCATGCGCCGCCACTACTAGACAGAGGATTCATCTTGACTTGCCCCCCAGAGCTAACGTCTTGGCCCGGGATTCCAAATGGGGCACTTGGCCCAACCTTTTCAGGCTAGCGCCGAGCTGTGTGTTTGTGTTCAGCAATTTGTTTAGTTGCTTTATTAAGATTGTCTACACAAATGTAATTTCTATTTAGTTAATGGACTGGTTTGAGAGAAACTTGTGAAAGACGATGGAATTATACCAAGGGTCCTCGTTTTACCTTGGTGAACTTTCTCTGGTCGGGCCAGGTCATAATTGTTCTCTAAGATCTACCAAATCAAATCAAATCAAACTTTATTTGCCACATGCGCCAAAGTGTAGACTTTACAGTGAAATGCTTACTTACAAGCCCTTAACCAACAGTACAGTTCAAGATGAAGAAAATATTTACCAAGTAGGCTAAAATAAAAATATATGATAAAAAGTAACACGATAAGAATAACAATAACGAGGCTATATAGAGGGGGCACCGGTACCGTGTCACTGTGCAGGGGTAAAACAGCGAGTAGCAGCAGTGTACAGCCGTAGCCAAAAGCTTTGAGAAAGACACAAATATACATTTTCAAAGTCTTCTGACAACCCATCCATCCGTAATGCAGCACAATGTTGTAAACCATAACAACGTACAGTATGACGAACAGCGCGTCATACCATACATTTCCCCCCTGTCTAAAACCAGAGACTGGTACCATATGTAAAAATGTCCATCGGGCAAGAACCTAGAGTGATGCCTGCAAGAAAGAAACATTAACCCTTAACTTCTTTGGGGTAGGGGGTATTATTTTCACGTTCCAATGAAAAGCATGCCCAGAGTAAACAGCTTGCTACAAAGACATAAAAGCTAGAACATGCATATTATTAGTAGATTTGGATAGAAAACACTCTGAAGTTTCTAAAACTGTTTGAATAATGTCTGTGAGTATAGCAGAATCCATGTGGCAGGCAAAAACCTGAGAAAAAATCCAACCAGGAAGTGGGAAATCTGAGGTTGGTCGATTTTCAACTCAGCTTCTATTGAAGATACAGTGGGATATTGGTAATGTTGCACTTCCTAAGGCTTCCATTAGTTGTCAACAGTCTTTAGAACCTTGTCTGATGCTTCTACTGTGAAGTGGGGCCAAAGTAGAAGGGAATGAGTAAGGTCTGCTATGAGCTGACCATGCGAGTTCACATGAGGGAGCTCTGTTCCATCGCACTTTTGAAGACAATGGAATTCTCCAGTTGGAACATTATTGAAGATTTATGTTAACATCCTAAAGATTGATTCAATACATCGTTTGACATGTTTCTACTGACTGTTACGGAACTTTTTGACATTTCGTCTGCTTTTAGTGAACCCACTTCGTTACTTTGGATTTGTTTACCAAACGCGCTAACAAAAGTAAATATTTGGACATAAATGATGGACATTACCAAACAAAACAAACATTTCTTGTGGAAGTGGGAGTCCTGGGAGTGCATTCCGACGAAGATCAGCAAAGGTAAGTGAAGATTTATAATGCTATTTAGGACTTTTGTTGACTGCATAATATGGCGGATATATTTGTGTCTTGATTGGGCTCTGAGCGCCGACTCAGATTATTACATGGTTTGCTTTTTCCGTAAAGCTTTTGTGAAATCTGACACAGAGGTTGCATTAAGGAGAAGTGGATCTAAAATTCCATGCATAACAGTTGTATCTTTTAGCAATGTTTATTATGAGTATTCCTGTAAATTGATGTGGCTCTCTGCAAAATCAAAGGATGTTTTGGAACTTCTGAACGTAAGGCGCCAATGTAAACTCAGATTTTTATATGAACTTTACCGAACAAAACATACATGTATTGTGTAACATGAAGTCCTATGAGTGTCATCTGATGATCATCAAAGGTTAGTGATTAATTTTATCTCTACTTCTGATTTTTTGTGACTCCTCTCTTTGGCTGAAAAAATGGCTGTGTTATTCTGTGAATAGGCACTCACCTAAGATAATCGTTTGGTTTGCTTTCGTCGTAAAGCCTTTTTGAAATCGGACACTGTGGCTGGATTTACAACAAGTGTATCTTTAAAATTATGTAAAATACATGTATGTTTGAAGAATTTTAATTATGGGATTTGTGTTTTGAATTTGGTGCCCTGCAGTTTCACTGGCTGTTGAAGAGGTGGGACGCTACCGTCTCACGTACCCTAGAGAAGTTAAACGGAAGAGGTAAATAACGACTCTCCAAACTAGCCAGTTCATTTCATTAACCTGGAGGTTGACTAAGATGGCAACGGAGCCTAAGAATGAACGGAGGTTAAGTAGTCCCCCAGATGAGCAGGGCAAGTTTTTTTCCTTCATAGGCTGCTCTTCAGCCACCTAGGCTGTGGCTCTGGCCCTTGGGGAGCCCACAGAGGCTGGGGCTCGGATAGTAGTGGAGGAGGTCCATCAGGTAGCGTCTCTGGCCTGTAAAGTCAGTTTTGTGGGAATTTTTGTTCCTTGAGGGGCAGGGACTTTTCTGAGGCGGCTGGAGTGCCAGTGTGATCCATTGCTAAGCATGAAGGTTGTGGGCCCCAGTTGTTGACTGACCTGCAAGGGGTCCGACCAGAATGAGGACATTTTGTTGCAACGCTGAGGTCGTCGGGCTCGGACCCAGTCTGACACTTGGGTGATTGGCTTCTTCACCCTGTGTGCCTTGTCGAAACGCTGTTTCATTGCTCTTTGGTGCCTGGTCACTGCCTGCTTTTCTTGGGTGGAGCCTGGTCGCCGGTTCTGCTACTCTCTGTGTTCGGAGTCTGTCCAGTGGCAGTTTCATCTTACGATCAAGCAAGACAGATGCCGGGGAGACCTGTGTTGTTGTGTGTTTGCATGAGCTGTAGTGCATTAGCGTTTAGTGTACCCCTGGACCAGGTGCGCTCTGATGCTGTTCTTCAGTGTTTGGTTGAAGCGTTCCACTCCTCTGTTAACTTGTGGTTTGTAATTGGATGTGTTTATTCCCTCGTTGCTGCGATAGGAGGAAAACTTGACAGAGGTTAGCTGGGGTCCATTGTCCGTGGTGAGGGTGAGGGGTAGGCACCACCTTGTGAATAGGCTTTCTAGGATGTCCTCGATGGCTTGTGTTGTGACAGTTCCGACAGGAACCACTTCTGGCAACTTAGATTGGGGTTCATATGTCACCACCAGGAAGCGCTGATGGTGAGGGACTGCATGCCCATTGATCTCGGCACAGATGTCCAGCTGGATGTGCTCCCAGGGGTGCTATGGCCACGCGAGAGGCTGAAGGGGGTGAACTTTCCTGTTTTCACACTGAGGAGGCATGCAGCACAATCCCTGACCAGGTTTTCAGTGTCATAGCCGATTCCTGGCCACCACACAAGGTCTCGACATTGCTGCTTGACAATGCTGCTATGCCCGAGTGACCCTCAAGCACCATTGATAGAACACGTGCACGAAGGCCACTCGGGACCACAATGCAAAACGAGAGAGACACAGACTTCTTCCCAGCAAGAAAGTTTGTGCTTCACTCTGGTGAAAGTTTCCAGCTCTACCGGCACACGTGCTGACCAGTGCGTATGTAGGTGCACAGGGTAGACAGCGTGGGATCCTATTCCGATGCCTGCTTCAGCTCCTCCAGTGAGACGGCTGACCGAAGGGGAGCGTAGAGCATGTTTCGTTGTCGTCTGACAAGACGGTCGGAGTAGGAGCGTCAAATGAGCGTGAGAGGAGGTCTGCCCAATGCCCTCCCCGGAGTGAACTTCAGCTGAGAGTCATACTGTCTGAGGCGGTCGGCCCATCTGTGCAGCCGAAGTGGCTTGTGGCCAGTTCCTGATGCTCACAGTAGCTTTGTGAGGGACTGGTGATCAGTTCGAAGCGTGGACAGCCGGCCGTATAGTTAGAGGTTCCACCTTTTGCACGCCCAGACACAGGTGCTTCTCAGTGCCACACAGTGCTTCTCGTTCGCCCACAGAGTACTGTTGTTCAGTTGGGCTCAGGGCCCTTGAGGCGAAGGTGACGGGCCTCTCAATGCCATTCTGCAGCTGTAAGAGGACAGCTCCTAGTGCTCCAGCTGAGGCGTCACAGCTGACAATGGTGGGGCAGACGGGCCAAAGTGGGGCCTGTGAGTAAAAACTGTGAGGCAGCCCAGTCCATCAAACAGAGTTGGCCAGTTCTGTTGCCATGTGCCGGTAACTTGTTGGATAGCTGATCCACTCTTCTCTCAGTGTGAACCCCAAGCCTGTGAAGAGGTCGAGGCTCAGGAGGTTGGCACCCCGCTTTGCCTCGTGAAATGTAAATGATGGCAGGTGCTTGGCACCACAGTGTACTGGGACCTGGAGGGTGCCTGCAATGTCTCTTGGATCTACCATATTCACACAGGGCAGTGGAGTGCTGTTAGAGTGGTAGGTGACTGAAAAACTTGTAGTAAGTTGCAAGGTTGAGCAATGACACTGCAGCGCCAGTATCCAGTAGCAAAGGAAAACCCAACTCACCCAGCTCTACGGTGCATATATTGAATGGCACATGGTTAGTGGCGACGGTTCAGATGTCAGTGTAATTATGTTGAGAGCAAGATGAAAATAAGGGCCTATTCTGGGTGGAGCTAGTAGCTGGGACAGAACGACACACTTTAGCAAAGTGATTGTATTTTGAACAGTTCTTGCATATTTTCCCACGGGCTGGCCAGTTTGAAGCCCTTGAATTGTGAGAGCTAGCCCCACAGTTCACTGCACCTGTACATAGCTCATCTGTAAATAGCCCATCCAATCTACCTCGTACCCATACTGTATTTATTTATCCTGCTCCTTTGCACCCCACTATCTCAACTTGCACATTCAGCCTCTGCACATCCTACCATTCCAGTGTTTAATTGCTATATTGTAATTACTTTGCCACCATGGCCTATTTATTGCCTTACCTCTCTTATCCTACCTCATTTGCACATGCTGTATATAGATTTTCCTACTGTATTATTGATTGCATGTTTGTTTATTCCATGTGTAACTCTGTGTTGTTGTATGTGTCAAACTGCTTTGCTTTATCTTGGCCAGGTCGCAGTTGCAAATGAGAACTTGTTCTCAACTAGCCTACCTGGTTAAATGAAGGTGAAATGAAATAAACAGTTGCCACAGCTACTTCTGTTTGTTTGTCTGTGTGCCTGCTGCATGGGCATGTCGGTGTATGTCCATGCAGCTATCGACGTGGGAGGGAGTGCGCAGTGCGTGATTGTTGTAGTGCGCCTGCTCGAGCTGAAGCTGCTGTGTGAGAATGGCTGGGGGCAGAGTGTATGCTGCAGAGCTGTCTGTTAGCATAGTAGAGCATTCCAAAGCCGTTTCAACATGGAGTGCTATCTCCATCAAGTTGTAAATGATCCGATTCCAAAATAAGTTTCTCCCTTGTCATTTCACATAACGTCCCCTCTATATCAGCTGATCCCTGATGATCTCGTCCTGAAGTGTCCCACAGTTGGTTACAAGAGCTAGCCAAATCCCTCAGGTTGGCCACATAGCTTTGAATGGACTCACCCCGGCGTTGGTGTCTTTTACCTAACCGGTAGTGTTGGAGGAGCACACGCTCTTTCCCGGGGAAGTGGTTCCATAGGAGGCTGACTGCAGCGGTGAATGTAGGAGCCGATCTAAGCGCTCTGAAAATCTTCTGTCCCTCTGTACCAAGGCAGTGACGGAGCAGTGCTGTTCTCTGCTTTTCGGAGACTGTAGAAACGTCCATAGCTTCCAGATAAGTGTTAAAACATTCAAGCCAGTTATTCCACAGGGACTGGATGTTTGCACGGCGAGGAATGGTGCTGGTGGTGGTTAAGTGAATTCAGACATCTTCGTCGCTAATGTTATATCTAGCTTAGCTGTCAAAGAACGCACATCTGCACAATTTCACATTGCACAATTACACCCAGCAACCCTGTTTTACAGGCACACGAGTGCACACACAAAGAGAGAGACACACACACTTCCCCCAAATGGGTTAAAAAACAAGTTCATGCAGCATGTCATCATCGTTCCAGACAAGAGGATGGAAACTGTTGGATTAGTTGTTTTCCTCCTTCATCTAAATGAATTCGAGCAAAAAGAGGCAGCCACAACAAGAAATGAACATGTAAGAATGATAAAAGGGCCCAGTGGTTTTCTCTACTCTGAATCTTCATGGTTGTGGAAATGACTTTTATTCATTTTGCTTCACTATCCTCTTTCAAATGAAGGCCTCTATCCCATTTTGGGGGATTAAATCTTTTCAGTATATTTTCAGTATTCAAAATAAATGGGATGGAATGATCTGGCTGCTACTGGAAGATGGATAATCTGTGTCATAACAACCATGTATTTATTAGAAACCTGGAGTATTAGCCAGAACTGGGACAGGTCATATCATTAACATGGCCTACACGTTCAATTGTGACCTCAGTTAAAAAGTACAAGCTGTCTTCACTCACAGAGGATGAGATGGGTTGTAGTGCATCACCAATTAATACCCTTATGTAGACTGACAGATGTTGGTGGCAGAACAACATGCAACAGTTATGGACCAAAATCAAATATTACTTAACTATGCTTCTGTTTGAATGTGTAAGCACACTATTACAGACTGCCAATCAATGTAATTTCACACTTGGCCATCATATATTGATAATAGAGGCCTAAGAAGGCATATTTACAACAGTGTTATAAGTGCTGCGGATGTTTTGCTAAGAAAGTTAAGACTAGATCCTTCACTAGATGATTTCATTGCCTCTGATTCCATTAGAGACCATTGCCTCAGGCTCTGTATCCCTACAATAATACACCACTGCAGATGTTGCTTTTAGGATGCTTAATGATCGTCTCATACAAAGTCCACATAAATAATCGGCATAGAATCGAATAATTCAACTAGGCATAATCTATAGCTTTTGTAAAGGAATTGTGAAGGTAGAAGTGGTAAGAACTAGTCAGCAATTCAGATGACAACATAGGCTTTCCTTCTCATGGAAATTTGATTACAAGCAAAGAGTTAGAATAATGTATTGCCCCGTCAAAAATATTTACACCTCTGCCCAATCAATTAAATTGGACCGAAGCAAGGTATAATTTATGTAGCCTGTTAGCAAACACATCTATTGCAAAACAGAAGACAAGTTAAGGATTAGCATTTATTGCAGTCGTTTTCATTACATATTACACTCAAACTAATATTGGAATTCACCTGTCAGAGTAGCCTAGCCTACCTGCAACCTACTGTATAGTGAATGTTTTTCAACCGCTATGTGAAGCAATCGGTATGCACGGTCACTAAGTCTGCAGCAAGCACGCGTCTCTTGGTGCGCAAGACCAGTCCAACGTGGTCCGGAATGCTTCATTCAGGATGTGGCGAAACACAGTATTTGGGCTATGTGCCCAACTGAACCAATGCACCTGTTACAGTGGACAAAGAACTCGCTAAAACAGCCGAGTTTTCCGTGCGCAACACAGCAGGATATGAAAAGCCCTTACAGGGCTTCAGTCATAATAGTCATAATTCCCTTCAGTCATAATATAAAACCACATGCATTTGGTGAATAATCATCACTTACGCTGCGGTTTTGTCCCAAACAGCAAACCACTGCATGATTGTGTCCCCCGTCAAGGCGAAAGTAGTGCTGGTTAGTTTGGGATCATCTCCTCTGATGCCTGAGGCTTCTCCTCTGGAAGTCCCTCTCCTCTCCTAGTGTTCCCTTGAATCGGCCCAGTCTTTCCGTCCAGTAACGGACCAGGACTCCTTCGCTCATCCGAGGTCTCTCCTTCCAAATCGGGGCCATCAGTCCTCAGACACGCTATACTCGGGAGTTCGGGACCGCTTCGCTCTCTCGTTTTCACTAAATCCAGATGAATCTTCCAGAGCGACTTTTACTGTAACTCCATCGTCAGTGAACCTCGTGTCATCCTCGTAAACACCTGCATGTTGGGTGTCGCTTAGTACTCAAGTAATTGGTTAGTACTCCACCCGGACTAGTTCCAAAGCTTTTGTCACCCATCTCGGACCCAGCTCTATGCGTACGGGTATCCAGTTGTAATTTCTCCAGGTGTAGCTGGACCGGCGACGGTCACAATGCGTAAATTATCTCCGCCTTGGCATTTCGCTGGGTATGAACGGAGATCAGAAGCCAGGCACACGGAGTTAAGTTCAAGCAGGGTCATCAGATGGGCAAGGCCATCTCAGATCATGACCATCAACGTAAAAGTAGGCTACAAAAAAGTAATAATTTACTTTTATTCCAATCTCTATTAAAATACCACCGCTTTTTAGCATATCGGTTGGTTGCCTTTATGACCATGTAGATCACTCTGAGTGAAACTACCACCCTGTGCGGCTTTCTTTTAGAGAGCAGAGATAGTGATTAAATAACCAGTCAGTCGTTTAGGCAAGGCGCCTATTGTTTTGATTTTGATGTCGGCATTTGAGACAGCTGTTTTATTCATCGGTTACTTTCACCTTAATGTCATGTTGTGTTGTTGAAGTCGGCATAGGCGGTGCATCAAATAAACTAGGGGAAGCTTCCCTGAATTAAATTGAATTAAAAAACATCTATTTAATTACTGGTGCCTTTACAGAAATAAATACAATAATTCAAAATACTACAAAGCAATGAGTTGTGGATTGTTTTAAGCGTGCAATTTGAGCAGCATGACTGACAAATAGCCTACTTTCCCAAATAGCTGATTGTTGAGTTACAGCTCTCAGTGAAAAGCAGTAAAATAGCCCTAGGCCCATCACAATATTTCAACATACAATCTTTGGAAAAACATAGTTTAGAAAGCAAATGGTTTTTGGTGGAAATACAAGAAAACACTCTAGTTATCAAAAGTCTTAACTCTGAATTGAGCGAAAAGTAGCCTGTTTTATTGGCCCAAGCGGAGGACATATTCAGTCTTTATCATTAGATCAGTACAACTGGAAAGGTTTTTCAAGACGATCATTTCCTCTTCCTGTCTAGATGGTGATATTGTACAATTTGTGTCTCCCCTTTTCGAGGCCTAGATTAAATAGTTTAAATTCAAGACAAGGTCGTTTATACTGATCTGCTTGTCAGCATCAGCATACTAGGCTACTAATTTGTGCCTTAAAAAAATATATACAGCTTATGTCTCCAGCCATATAAAGTGTAGTATAATTGCATGAAAGGTGTTTCTAAAAGGCCACATTTTTCCTGTGCAAAGAAAGGAGAATTACATTTCTCTCATACTTTGCATTCGGAAAGTATTCAGACCACTTGACTTTTTCCATGTTTTGTTATGTTACAGCCTTATTCTAAAATTGATCAAATGTAAAATGTTCATCATCAATACCCCATATACTGTGTAGATTGATTTTTTTGCAAATTTATAAAAAACATAAAACATAAATACCTTATTCACATGTATTCAGACCCTTTGCTATGAGACTCGAAATTGAGCTCAGGTGCATCCTGTTTCCATTGATCATCGATGAGTTGTTTATTCAACTTGATTGGAGTTCACCTGTGGTCAATTTAATTGATTGGACATGATGTGGAAGGGCACACACCTGTCTATATAAGGTCCCACATTTGACAGTTCATGTCAGAGCAAAAACCAAGCCATGAGGTCGAAGGAATTGTCAGTAGAGTTTTGTACCCTTACCTAGACAGGATTGTGTCGGCGCACAGATCTAGGTAAGGGTACAAAAATATGTCTGCAACATTGAAGGCCCCAAAGAACACAGTGGCCATCATTCTTAAATGGAAGAAGATTGATCCCTCCAGTTCTCTGCTGCCAATGACTGGAACGAATTGCAAAAATCACTGCAGTTGGAGACTTATATCTCCCTCATTAACTTTAAGCATCAGCTGTCAGAGCAGCTTACCGATCGCTGCAGCTGTTCACAGCCCATCTGTAAATAGCCCATCCAACCAACTACCTACCTAATCCCCATATTAGTTTTTGTTTTCTGCTCTTTTGCACACAAGTATTTCAACTTGCACATCCTCATCTGCACATCTATCACTTCAGTGTTAATTGCTAATTTGTAATTACTCCTCCACTATGGCCTATTTATAGCCTTACCTCCTTACTTCATTTCCACACAGATATTCATATTGTGTTATTTACTGTATGTTTGTTTACACCATGTGTAACAATGTGTTGTTGTTTTTGTCGAACTGCTATTCTTTATCTTGGCCAAGTCACAGTTGTAAATGAGAACTTGTTCTCAACTGGCCTACCTGGTTAAATAAAGGTGAAATAAACATTTATTTTTTTTATGAACCACCAAGCACTTCCTAGAGCTGGCCGCCCAGCAAAACTGATCAATCGTGGGAGAAGGGCCTAGGTCAGGGAGTTCACCAAAAACCAGATGGTCACTCTGACTCCAGAGTTCCTCTTTGGAGATGGGAGAACCTTCCAGAAGAACAACCATCTCTGCAGCACTCCACCAATCAGGCCTTTATGGTAGTGTGGCCAGATGGAAGCCCCTCCTCAGTAAAAGGCACATGACAGCCTGCTTGGAGTTTGCCAAAAGACACCTAAAGGACTCTCAGACCATAAGAAACAAGATTCTCTGGTCTGATGAAACCAAGATTAACCTTTTTGGCCTGAATGACAAGCGTCACGTCTGGAGGAAACCTGGCACCATCTCTATGTTGAAGCATGATCATGATCTTTTTGTCAAAGAAGTTGTCACGCCCTGGCCATAGAGGCTTTTATTCTCTATTTTGATTAGGGTGTGACTAGGGTGGGCATTCTAGTTAATTTATTTCTATGTTTTTTATTTCTTTGTTTTTTGCCGAGTGTGCCGTGCCCAAATTAAACTACCCAGAAGATAAGATATGCAGTAGTAGATTAGGATAGAAAACACTCTGAAGTTTCTAAAACTGTTTGAATCATGTCTGTGAGTATAACATATACAACTTATTTGGCAGGTGAAACATGAGGACAAACCATACAGATTTTATTTTTTGAGGTCACTCTCTTTTCAATGAGATTTCATTGGGAATCCAGATTTCTAAGGGACCTTCTTGCAGTTCCTATCGCTTCCACTGGATGTCAACAGTCTTTAGAAATTGGTTGAGGTTTTTCCTTTGTGTAATGAAGAAGTAACACTGTTCAGAACGAGGCTAGAGTGAAGAGACTCTTTGTTAGAGGCGCGTGACCTGAAAGCTAGCTACAGTTTGTTTTCCTCCTGTATTTGACACAGATCATCCCGTCTTCAATTTTATCGATTATTTACGTTAAAAAATACCTAAAGTTGTATTACAAAAGTAGTTTGAAATGTTTTGGCAAAGTTTACAGGTAACTTTTGAGATATTTTCTAGTCATGTTGCGCAAGTTGGAACCGGTGTTTTACTGGATCAAACGTAAATAAATTGACATTTTGGATATATATCGACGGAATTAATCGAAGAAAAGGAGCATTTGTGATGTTTATGGGACATATTGGAGTGCCAACAAAAGAAGCTCCTCAAAAGTAAGGTATGATTTATAATTTTATTTCTGCGTTTTGTGTCACGCCTGCAGGGTTGAAATATGTTTTCTCTCTTTGTTTATGGAGGTGCTACCCTCAGATTGTAACGTTCTGGGTGTCGTGAGTGGAAAGTCAGGCGCAGGAAGCAGAGAGTTCAATATAGTGCTATTTTAATGCACACACGGGGAACAACGGCCACCCCACGAAACACTAGGTGCTCAAAACAAATGCCCCAGACACGGGGGACGAAAACTGTCCAGCAAACTCCACGAACATAAACCAACACATTTGTCTACACCAAACACAAAGGTTACAATAATTAATCCGCACAAAAAAGCCCAACTAATTACAACAAACTCAAAACAGGTGTAACCAATAAACACATGAGGGGGAGGAAAGAATCAGTGGCAGCTAGTAGGCCGGCGACGACGACCGCCGAGCGCCGCCCGAACGGGAAGGGGAGCCAACTTCGGTCAGAGTCGTGACTATTTCAGCGCTTCAACCCGGAGGACGAGGCGCAGGGCGATCTGGATGGAGGCGATGGAAATCCCTCAACATTGACGGATCCAAAATGTCCCCCACCGGTACCCAGCACCTCTCCTCCGGACCGTACACCTCCCAGTCCACGAGGTACTGCAGGCCCCTCACCCGGCTTCTCGAATCCAGAATGGCCCAGATCATGTACGCCGGGGAGCCCTCGATGTCCAGAGGGGGAGGAGGGACCTCAGGCACCTCACCGTCCTGCAGGGGACCAGCTACCTCCGGCCTGAGGAGAGACACATGATACGAGGGGTTAATACGATGATAGGAAGGGAGTTGTAATCAATAACACACCTCGTTTATTCTCCTCAGGACTTTGAAGGGCCCTACACACTGCGGCCCCAGCTTCCGGCAGGGCAAGCGGAGGGGCAGGTTTCGGGCCGTGAGCCATTCCCTGTCCCCCGGTACAAACACGGGGGCCATACTGCAGTGGCGGTCAGCACTCCTTTTCTGCCGTCCATTAGCTTGTTGGAGGGATTCCTGGACAGCCCTCCAGGTCTCCTTGGAGCGCTGCACCCATTCCTCCACCGCAGGAGCCTCGGTCTGGCTCGGATGCCATGGTGCCAGGACCGGCTGGTATCCCAACACACACTGAAAGGGGGACAAGTTAGTAGAGGAGTGGCGTAGTGAGCTCTGGGCCATTTCGGCCCAGGGGATGTATCTTTCCCACTCCCCTGGCCTGTCCTGGCAATACGACCGCAGAAACCTACCCACTTCCTGGTTCACTCTCTCCACCTGCCCATTACTCGTGGTGATAACCGGAGGTTAGGCTGACCGAGACCCCCAGACACTCCATGATCGCCCTCCATACTCGGGACGTGAACTGGGGGCGATCAGAAACGATGTCCTCCGGCACCCCGTAGTGCTGGAAGACGTGGGTGAATAATGCCTCCGCAGTTTGTAGGGCTGTAGGGATACCCGGCAACGGGAGGAGATGGCAGGAGTTAGAGAGCCCAACTAATTACAACAAACTCAAAACAGGTGTAACCAATAAACACATAATGAGGGGGAGGAAAGAATCAGTGGCAGCTAGTAGGCCGGCGACGACGACCGCCGAGTGCCGCCCGAACGGGAAGGGGAGCCACCTTCGGTCGGAGTCGTGACACAGATAATAGCATCGTTTGCTTTCGCCGAAAAGCCTTTTGAAATCTGACATGTTGGCTGGATTCACAACAAGTGTAGCTTTAATTTGGAATCTTGCATGTGTGATTTCATGAAAGTTAGAATTTTTTTAATTTGGCGCTCTGCATTTTCACAGGCTTTTGGCCAGGTGTGGACGCTAGCGTTCCTTTATATCCCAGAGAGGTTATGCAAGGTTAAATTGAGTTCCTCAGTTAGGTGGTTAACTGATTTTTGTACTCTGACGTCCTTCGGTAGGTGCAGGGAGTCTGGAAGGGAATATAGTAATCTTTGAGTTGTGCGAGAATTTATAGCACGGCTATTGAAGCCTGACACAAAATTAAATTAATGTGTTGGCTGATAATATTCAAATTTTTGGTGACTTCAATAAAGTCCACAGACCCATTCCAAAAGGCATCATCGACAAAGTGGGTTTTGTCCAACATGTCTCCGGACCTACTCACTGCCACAGTCATACTCTGGACCTAGTTTTGTCCCATGGAATAAATGTTGTGGATCTTAACGTTTTTTCTCATAATCCTAGACTATCGGACCACCATTTTGTTACGCTTGCAATCGCAACAAATAATCTGTTCAGAACCCAACCAAGGATCATCAAAAGTAGTGCTATAAATTATTTTCTTCCAGACTCCCTCTGCCTACCCAAGGATGTTAGAGGACAAAAATCAGTTCACCACCTAACTGAGGAACTCAATTTAACCTTGCACAATACCCTAGATGCAGTCGCACCCCTAAAAACGAAAAACATTTCTCATAAGAAACTAGCTCCCTGGCATACAGAAAATACCCGAGCACTGATGCAAGCTTCCAGAAAATTGGAACGGAAATGGCGCCACACCAAACTGGAAGTCTTCCGACTAGCTTGGAAAGATAGTACCGTGCAGTATCGAAGATCCCTCACTGCTACGCGATCATCCTATTTTTCTAACTTAATTGAGGAAAATAAGAACAATCCAAATGTATTTTTGATACGGTTGCAAAGCTAACTAAAAAGCAGCATTCCCCAACTGAGGATGGCTTTCACTTCAGCAGTAATAAATTCATGAACTTATTTGAGGTGTGGCCCTCATGATCATTAGAAAGCAAATTACGGATGTGTACCAAACTCACTAAAAGTGGCAGTAATATAGCCTCTCTTGAAAAAGCCAAACCTTGACCCAGAAAATATTAAAAACTATCGGCCGATATCAAATCTCCCATTCCTCTCAAAAATGTTAGAAAAAGCTCTTGCGCAGCAACTCACTGCCTTCCTGAAGACAAGCAATGTATACGAAATGCTTCAGTCTGGTTTTAGACCCCATCATAGCACTGAGACTGCACTTGTGAAGGTAGTAAATTCAATTTCAATGGCGTCAGACCGAGGCTCTGCATCTGTCCTCGTGCTCCTAGACCTTAGTGCTGTGTTTGATCCCATCGATCACCACATTCTTTTGGAGAGATTGGAAACCCAAATTGGTCTACACTGACAAGTTCTGGCCTTGTTTAGATCTTACCTGTCGGAAAGATATCAGTTTGTCTCTGCAGATGGTTTGTCCTCTGACAAATCAACTGTAAATTTCAGTGTTCCTCAAGGTTCCGTTTTAGGACCACTATTGTTTTCACTATATATTTTACCTCTTGGGGATATCTTTTGGAAACATAATGTTAACTTTCACTGCTATGCGGAAGACACACAGCTGTACATTTCGATGAAACATGGTGAAGCCCCAAAATTGCCCTCGCTGGAAGCATGTGTTTCAGACATAAGGAAGTGGATGGCTGCAAACTTTCTACTTTCAAACTTGGACAACACAGAGATGCTTGTTCTAGGTCCCAAGAAACAAAGAGATCTTCTGTTGAATCTGACAATTAATCTTGACGGTTGTACAGTCGTCTCAAATGAAACTGTGAAGGACCTCGCCATTACTCTGGACCCTGATCTCTCTTTTGACGAACATATCAAAAGCACTAAATAAACTTCACATAGTTCCAAAAAAGGATGCTAGAATCCTGACTAGAACCAAAAAATGTATTTATTTCTTTCTTTCTTTTTGTGGACCTGAGCCCTAGGACAATGCCTCAGGACTACCTGGCATGATGACTGCTCGCGGTCCCCAGTCCACCTGGCCGTGCTACTGCTCCAGTTTCAACTATTCTGCCTGAGGCTATGGAACCCTGACCTGTTCACCGGACGTGCTACCTGTCCCAGACCTGCTGTTTGGAACTCTCTAGAGACAGCAGGAGCGGTAGAGATATTCTCAATGATCGGCTATGAAAAGGCAACTGACATTTACTCCTGAGGTGCTGACCTGTTGCACCCTCGACAACTACTGTGATTATTATTATTTGACCATGTTGGTCATTTATGAAAATTTGAACATCTTGGCCATGTTGTGTTATAATCTCCACCTGCCACAGCCAGAAGAGGACTGGCTACCCCTCATAGCCTAGTTCCTCTTTAGGTTTCTTCCTAGGTTTTGGCCTTTCTAGGGAGTTTTTCCTAGCCACCGTGCTTCTACACCAGCATTGCTTGATGTTTGGGGTTTAAGGCTGGGTTTCTGTACAGCACTTTTAGATATCAGCTGATGTAGTAAAGGCTATATAAATCAATTTGATTTGATTTGACTACAAGGTCCGACAGGAATTCAGGGAACTCAGTGAGGAACGATGTACACGGCCCAGGGGGCCTGTCAACAGTACCTATAAAAACGGATTGAGTTGGTGGTATAGATTACATGACTAGAAGCTCAAAAGAAGAAAACGCAGTCATTTTTCTTCCTTGTGAATTGAAATTTGCTATCGCAAATGTTAGCAACACCTCTTCCTTTGCGGGATGAGCGTGGGATAGGGTCACTAGTGTAACCAGGAGGTGATGCCTCATTTAACACAGTAAATTCATCAGGCTTAAACCATGTTTCAGTCAGGCCAGTCACATCAAGATTATGAACAGTGATTAGTTCATTGACTATAAGTTCCTTGGAAGAGGCAGATCTAACATTAAGTAGCCCTATTTTGAGATGTGAGATGTCACATTCTCTTTAAAAAATGACAGGAATTGAGGTCTTTATTTCAGTGAGATTGCTAAGGTGAACACCGCCATGTTTAGTTTTGCCCAACCTAGATCGAGGCACAGACACGGTCTCAATGAGGATAGCTGAGATGACTACACTGACTTTGCTAGCGGCAGACTCCACTAAGCTGGCAGGCTGGCTAAAAGCCTGCTGCCTGGCCTGCACCTTATCTCATTGTGGAGCTAGGGGAGTTAGTTAGTTCGTAGATAAGATGAGAGCACCTCTCCAGCTAGGATGGAGTCCGTCTCTCCTCAGCAGGCCAGGCTTGGTCCTGTTTGTGGGTGAGTCCCAGAAAGAGGGACAATTATCTACAAATTATATCTCTTGGGAGGGACAGAAAACAGTTTTCAACCAGCGATTGAGTTGTGAGACTTTGCTGTAGAGCTCATCACTCCCCCTGACTGGGAGGGGTCCAGAGACAATTACTCAATGCAACATCTTTCTAGCTAATTTACATGCTGAAGCTATGTTGCGCTTGGTGACCTCTGAATGTTTCATCCTAACATCGTTGGTGTAACTACTCAGCTTCGGCTGGTGGAGGTCCTGACGAATCACGTCCAGATAAATCGTCCGGGGTGAAAAAGTTGAGCGAGGGGAAAAAATGTAAAATATTAAATGGTAATTAATTTATCAGGTAGCAAATTCAGGTTAGCAACAAACCACACAGCAGCACGTAAACAAGTCTACAATTTGTGACCGGAAATTTCACTAGAGTACCTCAGAATGGATGCAATGATGTACAGTATGTTTTCTGACCTATAGTTTGATAAGGCTAATACAGATGTAGGATCTTACAACAATCACCCAGTTGCTGGATAACTTTCCTGTAATGCATGAAATTTAAGATTTTGAAAATGCATCAACACCTACAAAAATGTCCATTAATTATTATCTGCATAATACGATTATATTTCTGCTGTAGAAAACTGGCTCAATTTAAGATCCAACATCTGTATTTTAATATGACTTTTACCCATAAACAGCAGCCTACAATGGACAGCATGGTAGAAAATCATATGCTAACCAAACTGGTGCAATCAATTAAAAGTATGACTCTCATCAAAAGTTCAGAGAACATTATCAAATGCATTCCAGACATCGACACAAAACTAAATGTTGACTCAGGAATAGCTACAACTTATTGGTTTCCCTGCCCAAATTAGATAGCATTTTTAATGTTTACATCCACACGAGTACACACACAACATAGCCAGGAAACCGATAGTTTTTTTGGGGGAAATACAAATACAGTTACCCACAGGCCGG
The DNA here is from genome assembly GCF_018296145.1 of Oncorhynchus tshawytscha. NCBI lineage: Eukaryota > Metazoa > Chordata > Actinopteri > Salmoniformes > Salmonidae > Oncorhynchus > Oncorhynchus tshawytscha. The sequence continues at coordinate 13,541,627 of NC_056460.1, forward strand.
CAGCAATTGTAATGACTATTCATTAATAATTAAGAAAAGGCAAATTATGGGATGAAAAAAACTTCTCCCCTTTAACCCTCTCAGTCCTGAGACCCCAGCAAAAATGGGCTTTTAATTTATCTGACTTTCATTTATCTGCATATCCAGTCGTTATATTTAGCCTCACAATGAAGTATTTTACCATTTTCTTTTCAGGACAACCCGGGCAACACTAAACAATTTCACATAAACGGTGGCATTCATGAGTATTATTGACAAATGTAAAAAATAAGATCTGCCAAAACAAAAACCTGATAAAAATGAATTTATATGAATCCTGTAAGTACATAAATTGTTTGCTCAGTGGGAAATTAATATCCAACTAGTCATTGACAACTGTGTGGATTTTGGAGTTTGTGACGGCAACTATGTGAGCTCATTACAGTATTACAGACACTACATCATGGGATTTGCTATGATCTTCTATGTGGAAGACAACTCTTCTAACAACTCTTGTGAGCGAAACATGTTACATGTGCACGATCGTGAGAGTCAGTTATTAATAGATAGCTTTTACTGGAATAGTTTTTAGCTCATTCAGACTCTACGGTATCCATCGTTGTCTCTCAAACACCGTTCTAGCTCAGACCTCATTAATCAAGTAATAGATTGATCCAATGGTCCATCCCATAAGTCTGTAGCTCAAACACACAATATTTAAAAGGGGTTAGAAGTCCAAAGGGCGCCGGCGTTATGGTGGGACTCATTGGGTTAATGCCAACAATGAACAGTTTATTTATACATTGTCAACATTTGTTAAGGGTGTTTTACATTGTAGTGTATTTTACATTGTAGTGTTTTACATTGTAGTGTATTCCAAGAGTTTAAATTCTTTCTCTCTCTCTGCCCCCACTCTCCTCTTTCTCTCCCTCTCTGCTCCCCCTGCTTCTTCTCTTTCTCTCTTTCCGCACCCCCTCCACCCTCTTCTCTTTCTCTCTCTGCCCCTCCACCCTCTTTCTCTCTCTCTGCCCCCCTTCTTCTCTTTTTCTCTCTTTCTTCCCACTACCTCTCCTATTTCTGCCCCCTCCCTCTCCACTTTCTCTCTCTGCACACACCCTCTCCTATTTCTCTCTCTCTGCCCCGTCTCCTCTTTCTCTCTCTCTGCCCCACCTCCTTCCTCTCTTTCACTCTCTCTGCCCTCCTCTTTCTCTCTTTCTGCCCCCTTCCTCTCCTCTTTCTGTCTTTCTGCCCCCTCCCTCTCCTCTTTCTCGCTCTCTGCCCCCCTCTCTCTCTCTTTTTCTCTCTCTCTGCACCTCCTCCCTCTGTCTCTCTCTCTCTGCCCCTTCCTCTTTCTCTCTCTCTGCCCCTTCCTCTTTCTCTCTCTCTCTCTGCCCCTTCCTCTCTCTCTCTCTGCCCCTTCCTCTTTTCTGCCCCCTTCTCCTCTTTCTCTCTCTCTGCCCCTTCCTCTTTCTCTCTCTCTGTCCCTTCCTCTTTCTGCCCCCCTCTCCTCTTTCTCTCTTTCTGCACCTTCCTCTTTCTCTCTCTGCCCCTTCCTCTTTCTCTCTCTGTCTCTTCCTCTTTTTCTGCCCCCTCTCCTCTTTCTCTCTTTCTGCCCCTTCCTCTTTCGCTCTCTCTGCCCCTTCCTCTTTCCTCTCTCTGTCCCTTCCTCTTTTTCTGCCCCCGTCTCCTCTTTCTCTCTTTCTGCCCCTTCCTCTTTCTCTCTCTGCCCCTTCCTCTTTCTCTCTCTCTGTCCCTTCCTCTTTTTCTGCCCCCTCTCCTCTTTCTCTCTTTCTGCCCCTTCCTCTTTCGCTCTCTCTGCCCCTTCCTCTTTCCTCTCTCTGTCCCTTCCTCTTTTTCTGCCCCCGTCTCCTCTTTCTCTCTCTCTGCCCCTTCCTCTTTCTCTCTCTGCCCCTTCCTCTTTCTCTCTCTCTGTCCCTTCCTCTTTTTCTGCCCCCTCTCCTCTTTGTCTCTTTCTGCCCCTTCCTCTTTCTCTCTTTCTGCCCCCTCTCCTCGTTCTCTCTTTCTGCCCCTTCCTCTTTCTCTCTCTCTGCCCCTTCCTCTTTCTCTCTCTCTGTCCCTTCCTCTTTTTCTGCCCTCCTCTCCTCTTTCTCTCTTTCTGCCCCTTCCTCTTTCTCTCTCTCTGCCCCCTCCTCTCTCTTCTTTCTCTCTCTCTGCCCCTCCTCTCTCTTCTCTTTCTCTCTCTCTGCCCCTTCCTCTTTCTCTCTCTCTGCCCCTTCTTCTTTCTCTCTCTCTGCCCCTTCTTCTTTCTCTCTCTCTGCCCCTTCCTCTTTCTCTCTCTCTGCCCCTTCCTCTTTCTCTCTCTCTCTTCCCCTTCCTCTTTCTCTCTCTCTGCCCTTCCTCTTTCTCTCTCTCTGCCACTTCCTCTTTCTCTCTCTCTGCCCCTTCCACTTTTCTGCCCCCTTCTCATCTTTCTCTCTCTCTGCCCCTTCCTATTTCTCTCTCTCTGCCCCTTCCTATTTCTCGCTCTCCGCCCCTTCCTCTTTCTCTCTCTGCCCCTTCCTCTTTTTCTGCCCCCTCTCCTCTTTCTCTCTCTCTGCCCCTTCCTCTTTTTCTCTTTTTCTGCCCCCCCTCTCCTATTTCTCTCTTTCTGCACCCACACTCTCCTCTTTGGATTAGATAATTACTATCAATTAATATGCCTCATCATAAGTTTTACTTTGAGCATGCATCTCCAAATAGAGTGAAGTCAAGTTGGTCCAATATACACGCTCAATTTGTGTCATTTCAAGAACATAAACAGACTGTTCCTGCAAGAAACCAATTGATGATCTTGCAAGAATTTCTCTTCTCCTGGGGAAATGGTCAACACCTGAGTAAAAAATTGTTTACCTACAAAATAGAGCAGAGGCAAAGGCAGGTGATATCTCAAAGCTAAAATAGATTCTGTCTTTTAGCAGTATTATTTTGCAAGTAGCAAGGTTAAAGGACAGTTATGGATATTGTTTTGACACCCGGAGAAGGAATGTCAGATGACTATTCTGCACAAGCGGTCAAAACTTAAGTCAACAGGTCTTGGTTTGCATAGCTCAAAAAACAAATGTGCTTCTGTCAATAAAACAAAGATCTGTCATCTTGTAGCGATCCTCACTAAATGAGCCATGTTACTATTCCCACCAAGTGTGTTAACCCTACAAGCACGACGCGTAGGTTGTTTACCATTCACAGCAGAGTCCCAGGATCCTGCCCTGCCGTTTGCTACATTGGTGTCAGGAGTGGGATGGCGGCTGTGAGGCCATTGGAATAGCATAGCCCGGAAGTGTGATTGGGCTGAGTAGTGATACACGCTATATGAGCCATTTTACAATTCCAATCAAGCGGGATAACACTAGTGGTGTGATGTGTAGGGTATTTGCCATTCACGGCAATGACCCAGGTTCACTTCCCTGGCCCCTGTCCGCTACAATATTACAGTTTAAATGATCAAGTTTAATTAGGTTTATTGTTTTGTTGTCACCGGAAAATGACAAGAACCACGCAATGAAGTCAGCTTTCATGTCTTGGTATATGAAAAAATTTTCTAATCTCTTTCAAATTCTAATCCTACCAACATCTTCAAATCATTCCATTTCTTCTAATTATATCACACATCTGAGTCATATCAACAGCTGACATCCTCAGAAGCCAAGACAAGATTGTATTCAGTGACACATCTTTGCATGTTAATCGTATCAGATTAAGTGTGATTTTAAGTTCCCTCCATTGCTACCGAGGTGGCCACTAGCCCTCACCACGTCTACACAGGCATCAGACAGATGCATTATCGCCCTGTGTCTCTGGGGCCAGCTCAATCTATATCACATTGGCAGCGCTAACAGATAATCATTAGCCGTGTCATCCAAACGGCGTAATTAAAAGGCCTAACTGAATTTAGCTGTAGAGGTCACACTAGCTGTTATTGAACTAGAGCAGCCACGCCCCAATCTTCTTGAATAGCTGCATCTCTTTGCATTTTCCTTTTTTAGCTTTTCCTAAGTGGACAGATCTGAGGGACTGGAATCAGGGGCTAAAGAATGTTTTAAATCAACCTTGAACCCCATTGGAGAGTCACTCTTAAATAGCTGCCTCTCTCTCTTTTTAGCTGTTCATAAATCGCCAGATCTGAAAGGAGTGGAATCGTGAAGTAACATTGAATGTTAAATCTTCATTGACCTCAATTGGACAGTCAGGAGTTTTCACCAACTTTGATTCACCAGTTTTAACTAAAGTCAGTATAGAAAACAGAAGAAATGATCAAAGGAGATCATGTATTAGTAATTAACATAAGCCTGTTAGACTGCAGTATTTTGGCTACAAAGAAGTCCAGATTACCTGTTGGAATACTAAACAGACTAGATCAAGTTGTTTTTTGGGGGGGAATTAATGATTGTAACACTGTTTTTTTCTTCTTAAATAAATATGATCAAAACCTTTACTTCATGTGGCGCCCTGGAGATTATGCCAAACGTGAATGACAGCGCGTCAGTCAAGCGTTTGAGTGTGTGACACTGAGCTGGTAGGGGGCATTCCAAATGTAACACTATTGAACCATTTGACAGTTTCTCACAAAGAGTTGTGAATGAAACTATATATGAAACTATTATTAAATGTGGAATACAATACAACTTCACTGTCCCAGTTACAGCGAACAACGGAAATCTTCTGCTCCGTTCTCAACCTTCAGTCCCCAGACAGCACACATACAGTTGAGAAAAGCACAGGGTCAAGCTGCACTGCCCCTGGATGGAGAGCATATGGTAGGGTTAAGGGCCTCTCTCAAGGGCCCCACGGTAGTGGAATGTCTTGAGGAGGTGAACCCAGCAGAAATCCAGATGCCAGATCAATTCCACCCTTCTTCCAGCGCTCAGCCCCGGAATCGAATCGTCCCCCTTTCTGTTAAAGGGCGCGGGGCTAACTAATTCCCTATTGGTCTGTATATACAGCCTGGTCGCATATATTAGACGTAACATAGTAAATGTAAATCCGAGACACTGAAATGAGTATAATTTGTTAAGTTTGGTATGGTAACATCAAAAAGGTCAGGGTGGACGGGAAGATACAGTTGAAGTCGGAAGTTTACATACACTTTGGTTGGAGTCATTAAAACTTGTTTTTCAACCACTCCACAAATTTCTTGTTTACAAGCTATAGTTTTGACAAGTCGGTTAGGACATCTACTTTGTGCATGACACAAGTCATTTTTCCAACAATTGTTTACAGACAGCTTATTTCACTTATAATTAATTCACTGTATCACAATTCCAGTGGGTCAGAAGTTTACATGCACTAAGTTGACTGTGCCTTTAAACAGCTTGGAAAATTCCAGAAAATTATGTCATGGCTTTAGAAGATTCTGATAATTGTCATCATTTCAATCAATTAGCGGTGTACCTGTGGATGTATTTCAAAGCCTACCTTCAAACTCAGCGCCTCCTTGCTTGACATCATGGAAAATCAAAAGAAATCAGCCAAGACCTCAGAAAAAAATTGTAGACCTCCGCAAGTCTGGTTCATCCTTAGGAGCAATTTCCAAATGCCTGAAGGTACCACATTCATCTGCACAAACAATCGTACGCAAGTATAAACACCATGTGACCACGCAGTCATCATACCGCTCAGGAAGGTTACGCATTCCGTCTCCTAGAGATGAACGTACTTTGGTGCGAAAAGTGCAAATCAATCGCCGAACAACAGCAAAAGACCTTGTGAAGATGCTGGAGGAAACAGGTACAAAATAATTTATATCCACAGTAAAACGAGTCCTATATCGACATAACCTGAAAGGCCGCTCAGCAAGGAAAAAGCCACTGCTCCAAAACCGCCATAAAAAAGTCAGATTACGGTTTACAACTGCACATGGGGACAAAGATTTTAGTTTTTGGAGAAATGACCTCTGGTCTGATGAAACAAAAATAGAACTGTTTGGCAATAATGACCATTGTTATGTTTGGAGGAAAAAGGGGGAGGCTTGCAAGCTGAAGAACACCATCCCAACCGTGAAGCACTGGAGTGGCAGCACCATGTTGTGGTTATTTTGAAGCAACATCTCAAGACATCAGTCAGGAAGTTAAAGCTTGGTTGCAAATGGGTCCTCCAAATGGACAATGACCCCAAGTATACTTCCAAAGTTGTGTTAAAATGGCTTAAAGACAACAAAGTCAAGGTATTGGAGTGTCCATCACCACAAAGCCCTGACCTCAATCCCCTAGAAAATTTGTGGGCAGAACTGAACAAGCGTGTGCGAGCAAGGAGGCCTACAGACCTCACTCAGTTACACCAGCTCTGTCAGGAGAAATGTTTGACCTAAGTTAAGCCTTTAACCTAACTCTTAACTCCTAAACCTAACCTTAACCCTAACCTTTTCCCCAAACCCCTAGCCTAGCTTAACATTAGGCACTTAGCCACCTAGCTAACATTAGCAATAGGAAATTGGAATTCATAATATATCATACGAATTGTGATTGTAACGTATCAAACAAAATATATGATGGACATCCACAAAATAATACATACCATACGAAATGTAACATTTCAAACAAAATGGAGAGAGACAGACTTACATTTTCTACGTTATGTCTATCGCTGAGTCCAGGTTGGTATATAATGAACTGCCAATCTACACAATTGAATAACTTCAGTAATATCACTACTTTGTATGATTTGATTCTGTAGCTATTATTAATCATTCAGTAAACACTTGTATTATACCTATTACAATGTGTGTATAATGTGATAAATGTATCCCTGCAATCCTCTGTCAGACCAAACTATAGTACTACAGCAGATACATTAATTCTACATAATTCATACCAGAAACAATATGACAGTACATGATTCATTGGCGGCAAACTGCCTCGGTAGGACAACAACAGCATGTTTACCAACAAGCCCGACTCGATCAAATCAACAAGCGTTTTTGTGACTACTTTGTCACATAAAGCCACTCCGGCTCCATTCATGTCAAAGAGGGAAAAAGAAGGGACCGAAAAAAAGAAGAAAAAAAAGATTTTGGGTCCCATCTTCCTACGCTGCTGGTGATGAATGGGAGCAAAGCAGCTAAAGCTGAGGTCATCAATCATAGACTAGACTATTAATGAATGTTGTCGGAGGTAAGCCAGCAAAGACCTGTTCCACATCAGCTGAAAAAAGGAAAGCTATTCCAAGAACAACCTTATTTTAGTTATCGCAGCGACAACACAGAGGATTAAATGCAGTTTTTGGAAACAAATGCAGGTCTAATGGATACACACACAAGCACACACACACACACACACACACACACACACACACACACACACACACACACACACACACACACACACACACACACACACACACACACACACACACACACACTCTTGTATTGTTGGAATTGAGCTAAGAGCTAAGACAATCCAGCCCTAGTCTTAAACCTCATCATTATCAGGCTTGAGATGTGACTCACAGTGTTCATTAAGCTACGATGTGATTCATGCCACTGGTCATTTATTATGCTACTGTAACAGCCCTAGTCTTAAACCTCATCATTATCAGGCTTGGGATGTGACTCACAATGTTCATTACACTACGATGTGATTCATGCCACTGGTCATTTATTATGCTACTGTAACAGCCCTAGTCTTAAACCTCATCATTATCAGGCTTGGGATGTGACTCACAATGTTCATTACACTACGATGTGATTCATGCCACTGGTCATTTATTATGCTACTGTAACAGCCCTAGTCTTAAACCTCATCATTATCAGGCTTGGGATGTGACTCACAGTGTTCATTACACTACGATGTGATTCATGCCACTGGTCATTTATTATGCTACTGTAACAGCCCTAGTCTTAAACCTTATCATTATCAGGCTTGAGATGTGACTCACAGTGTTCATTACACTACGATGTGATTCATGCCACTGGTCATTTATTATGCTACTGTAACAGCCCTAGTCTTAAACCTCATCATTATCAGGCTTGGGATGTGACTCACAGTGTTCATTAAGCTACGATGTGATTCATGCCACTGGTCATTTATTATGCTACTGTAACAGCCCTAGTCTTAAACCTCATCATTATCAGGCTTGGGATGTGACTCACAGTGTTCATTAAGCTACGATGTGATTTATGCCACTGGTCATTTATTATGCTACTGTAACAGCCCTAGTCTTAAACCTCATCATTATCAGGCTTGGGATGTGACTCACAGTGTTCATTACACTACGATGTGATTCATGCCACTGGTCATTTATTATGCTACTGTAAATCATCTCCAAGAAAAATCCTGGAAACAAACAGTGTGCCATTATTGTCACCGCAATGTGATTCCACATTCATAAGGCAGCGCCGCTGCTGGGATAAACCTATATCCCGTCAAAGAGAATGTTACACCATAGAAAATGGATGGCACATAGTAAGTTGACTATACACAGAGCCCATGAGACTTCTATTAGGCTGTTTAGTATTCATTTTGTGGGGTTATTCTGTCCACAGGTTTAAAGGAAATGTAATTCAAATTTTAATGCCACAGCCTTGGATGAACAAGGTTACCATGTTTGCATCCTCTGCATTTAACCCTTATGCCTGATAAAAGGCTTTCCGTTTACTGTAAATGATAAATGTGTACAGAAAGTTCTGAATAAAATATATATAGTTTGAAGGGGGGCAACAAAACAGTTCACCATTTTGATATGATGAACATAAATGGGAAAATGTATCCTCTAATACAGGTATTCCCAAACTGGGGAATTTTTAAAAACATTTCTAAAAAGTCCATTTATATTTTCCAACCGAGCTATACATTTAGGTGAGTTTTTTTTCCCGCCTGAATAACTTTGTTTCACTGCCAAAAATAAAATGAAACCATCTAGTGTTCAGCAAAATAACATCAATGTCAAATACAGGTAGCCTAGTCAAATAATTAACATCCAATCACATTAACCGTTACTCTCTCGTGGGAATTCCACTAACGGTCCGTATGTAGTCAGACGTAGCTGCTGCTCATGTTGGTATCTGTACTGATGGTGCAAAAGCCATGACAGGGAAACATAGTGGAGTGGTAAGGCGCGTGCAGGCAGTTGCTCCCGACGCCACTTGGGTACACTACAGCATCCACCGAGAGGCTCTTGCTGCGAAGGGAATGCCTGACAGCTTGAAAGAAGTTTTGGACACTACAGTGAAAATGGTTAACTTTGTTAATGCAAGGCCCCTGAACTCTCGTGTATTTTCTGCACTATGCAATGAAATGGGCAGCGACCATGTAACGCTTTTACAACATACAGAAGTGCACTGGTTATCAAGGGGCAAAGTATTGACACACGTTTTTTTTTAAATTGAGAGACGAGGTTAATCTTGCGACGAGCAATCCCGTATCCGGGAGCGTAATCATAGCCTCAAACGCATAAATAAATACCCCTAGAAACTTTTCCTATTCATGAAAATCGCAAATGAAATGAAATAAATATATTCAAACACAAGCTTAGCCTTTTGTTAACCACACTGTCATCTCAGATTTTCAAAATATGCATTACAGCCAACGCTATACAAGCATTTGTGTAAGTTTATCATGGCATAATGCTATGCTAGGCTCTGCTGGCAGCAGGCAACATTTTCACGAAAATAAGAAAAGCAACCAAATTAAATCATTTACCTTTGAAGAACTTCAGATGCTTTCACTCAGGAGACTCCCAGTTAGATAGCAAATGTTCCTTTTTTCCAAAAATATTATTTTTGTAGGAGAAATAGCTCCTCTTTCTTCATCATGCATGGCTGAGATATCGACCGGAAAATGCTACAACTATAACGCCAAACTTTTTTCAAAATTTGCTCCATAATATTGACAGAAACACGGAAAACGCTGTTTAGGATCCATCCTCAAGGTGTTTTTAACATATATATTCGATAATATATCCGTCGAGGCAATTGGTTTCTCATAAGAAGCGATTGGAAAAATGGCTACCTCAGTATTTTACGCAAGATTTTCTGTGGGAGACACCATGCTATATATGGTCCCTTACAGCCATTCTTCAATGGAAATGCCTAAAAAGACGTCACAATGCTGTAGACACCTTGGGGAATACGTGGAAAACATAAGCTCATTCGTAGCTCATTCACAGCCATATAAGGAGTCATTGGCATGAGGCGGTTTCAAAAAATGCGGCACTTCCTGGTTGGATTTTTATCTGGGTTTCGCCTGTAACATCAGTTCTGTGGCACTCAAAGACAATATCTTTGCAGTTTTGGAAACGTCAGAGTGTCTTCTTTCAAATGCTGTCAATTATATGCATAGTCAAGCATCTTTTCGTGACAAAATATCTTGTTTAAAACGGGAACGTTTTTCATCCAAAAATTAAAATAGCGCCCCCTAAATCCAAGAGTCTTCTTTACTGACCATAATTTTCACCAGTCTGACCACTTGCATGATGACGAGTTTCTCACACAACTGGCCTATCTGGGTGATTTTCTCGCATGAATGATCTGAATCTAGGATTACAGGAACTCTCCTCAACTATATTCAATGTGCGGGACTCAATTGAGGCTATGATTAAGAAGTTGGAGCTCTTCTCGGTCTGCATTAACAAGGACAACACACAGGTCTTTCCATCATTGTATAATTTTTTTCTGTGTGCAAATGAACTAAAGCTTATGGACAATGTCAAATCTGATATAGCAAAGCACCTGAGTGAGTTGGGTGCGCAAATACGGTGGTACTTTCCCGAAACAGATGACACAAACAACTGGATTCGTTATTTCTGCCTCCAGTCTACCTAACAATATCTGAACAAGAGAAAATTGCAACAAGCGGTTCTGCGAAAATTGAATTTAATCTGAAGCCCCTGTCAGTATCCTGCCTCGGCAAATCGCGCTGTTAAGACACTTGATACCCTTTGCAACCACGTACCTATGTGAGAGTGGATTCTCGGCCCTCACTAGCATGAAAACTAAATACAGGCACAGACTGTGTGTTGAAAATGATTTAAGACTGAGACTCTCTCCAATACAACCCAACATTGCAGAGTTATGTGCATCCTTTCAAGCACACCCATCTCATTAACCTGTGGTGAGTTATTCACCATCATTAACCTGTGGTGAGTTAATCACCAACAAATGTTTTATATGTAATATGGTTAAATAAAGAGCAAAACGATTGATTATTAGTATATTATTCTTTGTGTCCTGGTCCGATAAGAGCTCTTTTTAACTTCCCATGAGCCGAGTTGAGACAAAAACTCACTCATTTTTATGTTTAATAAATGTATAGTGTGTATGTGGCAGGCTTTCAATGATGGCAAAAATCAACATTTGAGAGTGCGCTGGCCGTGGTGCTATAGGGGGTATGCAGCTGGAGGTTGAATGTTTGAAGGGGTACAGGACTATAAAAGGTTCGGGAACCTCTGCTCTAACAGATTGGTCTCTTTAAGATCCACACATAAAGTCAGATTTAAAGGCCCTTTTAAAGGGCAACTGACCTGCTGCCAAGAACACAGGGGTCAATGATAAACACAGGGGTCAACTGCCAGTGTTGTGACAGAAAGTCTAATAAAAGAGATTTATCTATCACATATTAAAGGTTAAAAACCACGGAGGTGTTTCCGCTCAGTCTAGCATCAATAACAAAATGGTGGCACCTTCTTCAGATGAAATGCTAGCGATATTAAATTGATTGAATTTAAAGTTAAGCTTAAAAGCAACAACATATTTTTCTTAAAGGAGACAACTGGGGTTAATTTTTTTACCTCTAAGAGACGGTCTATCAAGCAGTACCACTTCATTAAAAAAAACATTTTGTAACACAAGTAAATGGTTTAAATTCCCCCATATAATCAAACTAGATTTTTCAAATAGAAGTTTTTCATGACTTTAACATTTATTTTGATCAACTTATCCATAGCCACTTGCCATGAACATGTGTCTGCTACTCATTCAAAGTGTTGTGTTTCTGTGATACGCAGAGGCTGAGACATTGACAATTTAGCTAATCTGACATATCCGGTAGTACCTAAAATGGTCACCAATATAGGCAATATGAGTGCCGGTGCTAAATATGTATGCAAATGTTTCAGTATTTTGGTGTTTTGTTATAGTGGCTGCCACGCACTCCAGGGGCCCAATCTGCTGTGACTCCATTTCTAGATATTGTTAGGGTAAATATTCATCTACATGTTTGAAATGTGGTGCTTTTATCACAAAGTGTACTATTGAGTCAACATTTTCAGCCATGCACCACTAGTATACAAAAGACGGATAATTTTTCAGTCCTCCATGTTAACACAGAATCATGATAGTTTGTGTGTTTTTTTGTAAGTAGCTGCTTAACAAAGTCCTCGAAATAATGACAAATTTGACCTTTTGGGGGACTGTTAGGTTTAACAGTGAGGGCTTGAGGAAAATTGGATTAGTTGAACTAGGTATTCATGCTGGGCAAGAAGAAAAATGTGTATCCCTGCATCCCCAGAACCATGGACTGAAGTAACCCTCGATGACTCTGCGATTTCCTGGCCCATATATGCTTTCGTCAATGTAAGCCATCTGTCGGGAGTAGACAACAGCACCTAAACAAAAGATCCACTCATCTCCATAGTATTTCACACATTACTCATCAATAATCACTACATTCCCCCTGATGGATTTAGAAAAGATCCGTCACTCCTCCCAACCAGGAGTCAGCATTGGGTCAGACATCAAGAGAGCAAATTATCAGCCATCACCATCTTTCTCCAGCCATTATAAATATGGTATTTATCGTGAAGTTGATCCTCCATGGAGGCTCCACTTCAAATATATGATGAATCTCTCCTTGGACCATTTATAACGAGGTACCCGACGAGGAATTTAAAGACGCAGTACAAGAGTAAAGACTCATGTTTTATGCATGAGGTGACAAAATAGGGCACCAATTACTGAGCTGTATTTACTGACACAGAGTTGCTACCCATCTCACTGATATTTAAATGTGATGGGATGGCAAGGCAGATGGATGAGTGATCCAAAGAAAGGGTTTCTAATACTAAGATGATACAATTACCTTCTTCATGTGCTATTTTTATAAAAGGTTGTGAGTACAAATATATATCTTGCAATTTAAGAATACGCAAGTGGAACTTTTACTACCCACATTAGTGGAGTAAGGCAGATGTGAGGATTGTACAATAGACACCGACAGTGACAGGGTTCTCAGCTTGTCATGCTTCTACTTCTCATGCTATTGTTTATTGCTAGCTCTTGCGATCTGCAATTGTTGTTCTTAATTATTCAGTTCATTTCCATAACCAGTTTAAGAAGTGCCTCTGAAATATTCAGGACTTTCCAATGACATTACTGGAATATCTGATTAGCAGTATTATTAGGTCCATACATTGAAATGTACGTTTCGCTCTAAAAACATTATTTATTTCCGGACAATACCTTAATCAAAGAATACAAGTGAAAGTTTTTTGAAAAGAGACATATAAGTGTACTGCTGTTGCTATGAGAAGATGTATTAGTGTGGCATTCAGTGCTACTTCTCTTGTACTGTAGTTTATATGCTGCAAAATGCATTGAGGTAGCTTAGGTCAAACACGGGTCAAACACATGGTCAAACACAACAACATTTCTGGTCACAATCCAAAGATGATCACTCAATAATTATGAAATGATTCATCTGCAAACCAAATGCTTCAACACTTAAGAAAAGTTGTTACATTTTTACAGTTCTACAAATCTTAAGTGTTGAAGTAACCCCGGTATACAGTGGTTGTCTTAAACATAACTGGATCATCAGTCGGGACTGACAGCTGAGAGATTTATCTCCTCAATGTAATATTTCCGACTGACACTGAGCAAATAGATTGTCGCTGAAACGGCCTTATGGGTCCTCCGCAGGACATTTATAACCGTCCTTGTTATTCATCTCCTTTGAAATGCTCCAGACTTTCCAAAGGGAGGGGACAGAGTTCTACTCCTCCTCCAGGCTACTTTACTTGGCGCTCGCAACTTTTTGTTTTGATTGATCCCGTACAAAACAAAATGTTCTATATGTGTGACTGCCAGGGTTGTTTTTGTGTTAAAGTTGTGTATGTTGTTTACAATAGCACTTATTTAAAAAAGCTGGTTGTGGTATTGATCTGTATGACTTCTTGTGGTGGCTGGTTTTTTACTTTGGAACATTGTTACAGCCCTGTTTAATTTGCATTATGAGACCAACTATTCCCATGTAAATAATGCAATTACTTCAGATATTTACTGTGTAGCCAATATCCATACTCTCCAATATGCAGCAAGGGGTTGAGAATCAAAGAGAGAACTCAACAAGGTCATCTCAAGGTAAAGCCATTCTCCCAACAACAGCACACCCCAGACTCCCTTTTATGTTGTATTACCACATAATTACCAGTCATCATTTGTTAGATTTTACAGGTGTACAGCAAACAATACTATCAAGCTAAAAGGGGGATTTTATAAGGCCCTTTGTTTTTCTTCTTTTCTCCTTCACCTTGAGCTCTGTGATCAGAGTCCGTGGCCCAACCCAGGGGAACTCATGGATTCAGTGTCTCAGTTTTAAAAAATAAACTGTTCCAATGTTTGAATTTGAAAGCCAAATTAATTACTCTGATTTAATCGTTGTAGACACGAACCCTCCTACTCCTCTTAATCATGTTGTCATTGAGGTTGCTGCCCTTTATACTGGGGTATACTGAATGCAGACACATGATGTTGATGAATGGAAAGTTACAAAAGTAAGAAATCCACAAATCCACACAAGATATTGTTCATGTTAAAAACTCTTTAAACAGAATGATTTTGATGGGGATTTTTTAAAATTATGTTTATTTGATTTCTGCAGGGCCGTTAAAGGTTTAGAGTCTACTGGTGGAACACACACACGATGTTGGTATATGGAAAGGCTGAGAAAAAATGAAATCTACAAATCCGCATGAGATGTTATTTACACGGAAACTTGAATTGTGTAAGTGTTTGTAGACTATAACAGCTGGAGCGCGGGGGGGGGGGCAGGCAATGTGCTATTGTTGCCAGGAACAAGCTGTGACTTCTCATAGGAATTTACATTGCATCCCAGTTGTCTATTTTAAAGACTGCATACAGTGTTTAATCATATAAGCTTTGTGGAAATGGCTGAATTAGACTATTGTTTCATACTTGTCAATGGAAATAAATCAATTAATTATAATTTGTAGCATTTTTTATCTACAATGATGCATGCGGTTAGAAGCTCTTGAATGGATACTCAGTGTGAATGTTTTAATGTGTGATTATGTATATCTAAAATGTGGATAGAAAACCAAGTCTCAAGTATAAGCCTTGATACTCCACACTCAACAGCTAGAAATGGCCTCAGTATAGCTACCCTGATTGCATGAATTACTGAAATAGGTACAGTGGTTGTGAGAAAATGCATGGTCTCGGTAGCCAGTTACATTAGCTGTACTGTAAATGTGAAGAGTAATTTATCATGTACCGGCTATACAAATAGAAGTAATAATATCTGTAGTGTTAATATTATTCCTGAGAGGTAATAACCTGACCATGTTCTCAGATCATAGGCCATTGGGGAATGTTAGCTGTAGGAATCATGGGGGAAATCATGTATGATTACAGTATGCAGTAGCGGATTTAGGTATAGGCATCACGGGCAGCCGCGGGGCACAAAAATATTCAGAATGATGACATTTGCACGAGGAGGGGAGGGGGGTGGGGGTAGGTTGACCTCAGGTCTCCCCATTGGAAGCCCGGGGTAGGGGGAGCGGGATAATCTATCAAATCGTACACCTCTAACTTTGTACAGTACTAATGCAATTAGTAAAATCAGTCCCACTACCAAATGCTACCAAATAAACCCCAATACTCTTATAATAATAATAATATTAATACAATTCATAACTATCCACACATTGATAACTATTCATAACTATTCATAATACTATTATAATACTATTCATAATACATCCATAATATTAATATTCATTCATAATTCATAATATATCGTTTCACAGACATATTGATGCATTTTTTTCTGGTTTGTGCGAAATCATTCAGAATAATATAAAACCAGTCTGCATGTTAGAACCCCCCCCCAAGGTGCGGACTCCCGGCCGCACACTAAAACCCATAGGGGAGGGTCCGGGTGGGCGTCTGTCCACGGTGGCGGCTCCGGCTCGGGACGTGGACCCCACTCCAACCAAGTCTTAGTCCCCCTGTCACGCGTCCTTTGATTGGCGACCCTCACCGCCGACCTAGGCCTAATAACCCTCACCAAGGACCCCACTGGATTGAGGGGCAGCTCGGGACTGAGGTAGAAGCTCGGGACTGAGGGGAAGCTCGGGACTGAGGGGAAGCCCAGCACTGAGGGGAAGCCCAGCACTGAGGGGAAGCCCAGCACTGAGAGGAAGCTCAGCACTGAGAGGAAGTTCAGCACTGAGAGGAAGCTCAGCACTGAGAGGAAGCTCAGCACTGAGAGGAAGCTCAGCACTGAGAGGAAGCTCAGGCAGGTAGTTTGCTCCGGCAGATCCTGGCTGGCTGGCGGATCTGGAAGAGTCTGGTTGACTGGCAGATCTGGAAGAGTCTGGTTGACTGGCAGATCTGGAAGAGTCTGGCTGACTGGCAGATCTGGAAGAGTCTGGCTGACTGGCAGATCTGGAAGAGTCTGGCTGACTGGCAGATCTGGAAGAGTCTGGCTGACTGGCAGATCTGGAAGAGTCTGGCTGACTGGCAGATCTGGAAGAGTCTGGCTGACTGGCAGATCTGGCTGCTCTGACTGCTCCATGCAGACTGACAGCTCTGGCTGCTCTATGCAGACTGGCAGCTCCATGCAGACTGGCAGCTCTGGCTGCTTGCAGGCTGACAGCTCTGGCTGCTCCATGCAGACTGGCAGCTCTGGCTGCTCCATCCAGACTGGCAGCTCTGGCTGCTCCATGCAGACTGGCAGCTCTGGCTGCTCCATGTAGCCTGGCAGCTCTGGCTGCTCCATGTAGCCTGGCAGCTCTGGCTGCTCCATGCAGACTGGCAGCTCAGGCTGCTCCATGCAGGCTGGCAGCTCTGGCTGCACTGAACAGGCAGGAGACTCCAGCAGCGCTGTAGAGGAGGAAGGCTCTGGCAGCGCTGAACATGCGGGAGACTCCGGCAGCGCAGGAGAGGAGGAAGGCTCTGGCTGCGCTGAACAGGCGGGAGGCTCCGGCAGCGCTGTAGAGGAGGAAGGCTCTGGCTGCGCTGAACAGGCAGGAGGCTCCGGCAGTGCTGTAGAGGAGGAAGGCTCTGGCTGCGCTGAACAGGCGGGAGGCTCCGGCAGCGCTAGAGAGGAGGAAGGCTCTGGCTGCGCTGAACAGGCGGGAGGCTCCGGCAGCGCTAGAGAGGAGAAAGGCTCTGATAGCGCTAGACAGGCGGGAGACTCCGGCAGCGCTGGAGAGGAGAAAGGCTCTGGCAGCGCTGAACAGGCGAGGCGCACTGAAGGCCTGGTGCGTGGTGCTGGAACTGGTGGTACTGGACCGAGGACATGCACAGGAAGCCTGGTGCGGGGAGCTGCCACCGGAGGACTGGTGTGTGGAGGTGGCACTGGATGGACCAGACCGTGAAGGTGTACTGGAGAGCCTGAGAGCAGGACTGGCACAGGACGTGCAAGGCTAGGTAGGTATACAGGAGGCCTAGTGCGTGAGGCTGGCACACTCTTCACCAGCCGACTAACACGCACCTCAGGACGAGTATGGAGCGCTGACCCAGGTGCCATCAAATCCCCGACACGCTCCGTCGGACGAATGTCATATCTAAAGCACCAAACTAGCAACTCCCTCATTACTCTCTCCTCCAATTTCCCCTAATTAGCCTGTTAAGGATAGGGCTGATTGCTGCCCCCTTTGGGGAGTTTGGGTGCCCATGGTAAACAGAAAAAAAATCTGTCAAAAATTGCTAATATATGCAAATAAAAATTATTATTGAATAGAAAACACTCTAAAGCTTCTAAAACCGTTTAAATTATGTCTCTAGGTAAAGCAGAACTCTCAGGGCATTCATTCTCCCAAAGTCTCTCTTGTCATCATCAAAGTTGGCCCAACTTTGATGTCATCGCCCCCACCCTTCCCAAGCACTTACAGTCCTGGGAACAGTCTCTATCTCTTCAGTGCGGTGTCAGCTTTCAATGGGGCTTCTCATTGCGAGAATCGCGCGCTCACGAGGGGTTTGGCGGGCCGAAACCTTGCGGTCACGCGAGAAAACAGCCTACTCTCACGCGCGCTCTGTCTTTGTTCCAAGATTGATTGAACGACTCGTGTGTTTCTCTTCGTCCTGAAAATTGCTATGAAGCTAGATAACATGCTAATGCTGTGTTCTGAACATAGTTTTACAAGTTTAGTCGACATATAATATGTAATTTCGACGTTTTGGTGCGCACCCACTTGACTTTTGGCTGCATTTCAACCGAAATGTGTCGTGTTTGATCACCGAAAGACACAGACTTCCAGACTAAAGCTGTTTTTGGTAAGTATAAACCCTTCCAGGTCTACTGATGGAAGAACAGCAAAGGTAAGGGAAGATTTATGTTTATTATGGGTTTCTGTGGAATCCGAAGTAGAGGAGTAAAAATGCTAATTCCTGAGCGCCGACTCATATTATAGCCTAGTGAACGAAATCTGTAACGTTAAAAATAAAAGTAACACAGCGATTGCATTTAGAAGAAGTGTATCTTTCTATACATATGTAGAACATGCATATTTAGTCTAAGTTTATGTTGTGTATTCCATGTTAGCTGACGGCATATGCTGGAGCTATCGTCATTTCTCCGGACATTTGAGTAGCATTTTTTTGAACATGCCGTCATTGTAAACAGATTTATGGATATATATAGCATATTATTGAAAAAAAAAAAAAAAATGTACTGTGTAACATGTTATATTACTGTCATCTGATGAAGACTTCAAAAGGTTAGTGCAATTATTTTTCCTTTTAATCCTGCGTTTGGTGATTGCATATTTTGTGGAATTTGGCTATGGAAATTAGCTTGGTCTTCGTTGTGTCTTCGGTGGTGGTTTGACATAAATATGTGCTATGTTTTCGCCGTAAAACATTTTAGAAATCTGACTTGCTGGCTAGATAAACAAGTTGTTTATCTTTCATTTGAGCTATTGGACTTGTTAATGTGTGGAGGTTAAATATTTTTAAGAATATTTTTTGCGTTCCATGCGCCACATTCCTGCTGACGGTGGGAGGGCTGGTTCCCAGTTGGGAACCAGCTGTCTCAACAGGTTCCTTCATAGTCTCTGCTTCGCTCACCTCCAACACCGGCTCTGGTTCTGGCTCCTCACGATAAACAGGGAGAGTTGGCTCAGGTCTGACTCCTGACTCTGCCACTCTCTCCCTGAGCCCCCCCCCAATACATTTTTGGGTCTGACTTTCGGGTTTCCCTCTGCGCCGCCGTGCTTTTCTCTTCAACTCCATTCTCCTATAGCCTGCTTCGCACTGCTCCAGCGAATCCCAGGCGGGCTCCGTCACTTTCTCTGGGTCGACAGCCCACCTGTCTATTTCCTCCCAAGTAGTGTAGTCCCGATATTGTTGCTCCTGCTGCCGCTGTTGCTTCTCCTCTCACCAGCGCCTCTCGGCTCTCGCCGACTCCAGTTCTTCTTTGGGGCGGCGATATTCTCCAGGCTGATCCCAGGGTCCTTCACCGTCCAGTTCGTCTTCCCATGTCCAGTCCCTCTCTCGCTGCACCTTGGTGCGGCTACACTCCCCTAGTTTAGCCCAGGGTCCTCTCCCGTCGAGGATTTCCTCCCAAGTCCAGAAATTCTTGTCGCGCTGCTCCTGCTGCCGCTGTTGCCTGTTACCACGCCACTTGGTCCGGGTGTGGTGGGTGATTCTGTTACGGCTCTCTTCTATCTCCTCCTCTGACGAAGAGGTAGAACAAGGATCGGACCAAAATGCAGCGTGATGATGATTCATGATATATTTTAATGAAGGAAAACCTATACTTATAGAAACTACAAACTAACGAAATGAAATAATGAAAACCGAAACAGCCTATCTGGTGAAATACAAAACACTAAGACAGGACCAATCACCCACAAACACACAGTGAAACCCAGGCTACCTAAATATGGTTCCCAATCAGAGACAACGAGAATCACCTGACTCTGATTGAGAACCTCAGGCAGCCATAGACTATGCTAGACACCCCTAATCAGCCACAATCCCAATACCTACTAAAACCCCCAATACCACAACACAACACAAAATAACCCCATGTCACACCCTGGCCTGACCAAATAATTATATAAACACAAAATACTAAGACCAGCTCGTGACACTGCACACCACCAAGGTGAATTGGTTTAGTCTTGACTCTTGGTTAACAGTGTTGGGGATGGGTAATGTATTGACGCTCGAGTGCCAAATCAATGCAAATTTGTTTCTATTTGTCTTTCTTACTTCTTTTTGATATTTATGACTCTTATTTTGTAAATATGTTTATATTTATATAGTTTGAAATGTTATGATTATTTATTTGTGTTGTTCCAAATGTCTGAATAAAAATTACGGGTAGTGCAGAATGGTGTTTTTGGGGGGCAGTCAGGGAGGTTGGGGGGACGCTGAAGGGGGGAGTTCGCCCAGGGAGCCATACAATCTAGAACCGCCACTGACAGTATGTAATGTCATCAACATCCATAAAGTGAAATTCAGCTCAAAAGACCTCGATGGAACCCACAGTTTTCTAGGCAGAGTTGCAAAGAAAAAGCCATATCTCTGTCCAGTGTCTGTGTTCTTTTGCCCATCTTAATATTTGCTTTTTATTAGCGAGTCTGAGATATGGCCTCTTCACTTTTGACATTGAGACTGGTGTTTTGTGAGTACTATTTAATGAAGATGCCAGTTGAGGACTTGTGAGGCATCTGTTTCTCAAACTAAATACTCTAATGTACTTGTCCTCTTCCTCAGTTGTGCAACCGGGCCTCCCATTCTTTCTATTCTGGTTAGAACAAGTTTGCGCTGTTCTGTGAAGGGAGTAGTACACAGCGTTGTACGAGATCATCAGTTTCTTGGCAATTTCTAGCATGGAATAGCCTTCCTTTCTCAGAACAAGTATAGACTAGTGAGATTCAAAATAAAGTTTTTGTCTCTGGCTTATTTTTGAGCCTTTAATCGAACCCACAAATGCTGATGCTCCAGATACTCTAGTCTAAAGAAGGCCAGTTGTATTGCTTCTTTAATCAGAACAACAGTTCATCTCCGCTAAAATAATTGCAAAAGGGTTTTAAAATGATCAACTTTGATTAGCTAACACAACGTGCCATTGGAACAAACGAGTGGTGGTTGCTGATAATGGGCCCCTTTGTAGATATTCCATAAAAATCAGCTGTTTCCAGCTACAATAGTCCTTTTCAACATTAAAAATGTCTACACTGTATTTCTGATAAATTTTCTATTATTTTAATGGACAAAAAAAGTTGCTTTTCTTTCAAAAACAAGGAAATGACTAAGTTACCCCAAACTTTTGAATGGTAGTGAAAGTATAAAATATGTGGTTGAGCAGTGACAGAGCGGCTAAGATGCAATAGATAGTAAAGAATAGATAGTGAAGGATACAGTATACAGTATATACATATGAGATGAGTAATGCGAGATATGTGAACAATCTTAAGGTGGCATTTTTAAAGTGACTAGTGTTCCATTTATTAAAGTAGCCAGTGATATCAAGTCTGTAGGTAGGCAGCCGCTTCTCTGTGCTAGTGGTGGCTGTTTAACAATCTGATGGCATTGAGTTAGAAGCTATTTTTCAATCTCTCTGTCCCAGCTCTGATGCACCTGTACTGACCTCGCCTTCTGGATGGAACCGGGGTGAATAGGTCATGGCTCGGGTGGTTACTTTCCTTGATTTTTTTTTTTGCCTTCCTGTGACATTGGGTGTTGTAGGTGCCCTGGAGGGCAGGTATTTTGTCCCTGGTGATGTGTTGTGCAGACTGCACTACCCTCTGGAGAGCCCTGCGGTTGTGGGCGGTGCAGTTGCCATACCAGACGGTGATACAGCCCGACAAGATGCTCTCAATTGTGCACCGGCAAATGTTAGTGAGGGTTTTCGGTGACAAGCCTCCTTTTTCAGCCTCCTGAGGTTGAAGGGGCACTGTTGCACCTTCTTCACCAAACTGTCTGTGTGCATGGACCATTTCAGTTTGTCGGTAATATGTACACAGAGGAGCTTAAAACTTTCCACATTCACCAATGCTATCCCGTCGATGTGGATAGGGGGGTGCTCCCTTTGCTGTTTCCTGAAGTTAAAGATCATCTCTTTGGTTTTGCTGACATTGAGTGAGAGGTTATTTTCCTGACACCACACTCCGAGGGCCCTCACCTCCTGCTTGTAGGCTGTCTCGTCATTGTTGGTAATCAAGCCTAGCACTGTAGTGTAGTCTGCATACTTGATGATTGAGTTGGAGGCGTGCATGGCCATGCAGTCGTGGGTGAACAGGGAGTACAGGAGAGGGCTCAGAACGCTCCCTTGTGGGGCCCCAGTGTTGAGGATCAGCGGGGTGGAGATGTTATTACCTACCCTCACCACCTGGGGGCGGCCCGTCAGGAAGTCCAGGACCCAGTTGCACAGGGTGGGGTCGAGACCCAGGGTCTCAAGCTTAATGATGAGGTTGGAGGGTACTATGGTGTTGAATGCAGAGCTGAAGTCAATGAGCATCCTTACATAGGTATTCCTCTTGTCCAGATGGGATAGGGCAGTGTGCAGTGTGATGGCGATTGCATCGTCTGTGGACCTATTCGAGCGATAAGATCATTTTTTGGGGTCTAGGGTAACAGGTAGGGTGGAGGTGATATGATCCTTGACTAGTCTCTCAAAGCACTTCATACTGTTTGTATTCAGGTCATGTTTTCTGTCGCCCTGCCATGATTAAATGCAGTGATACGTGATTTTAGTTTCGTGCGAATGCTGCCATCAATAAAAGTACATCCTAACAGGAATGAGTCCTGACTCCCTGGTCTATCTATATGGATGGGAAGATTAATAAATAAAATCTTCTGACTTGTACCTCTAGCTTTGCTTGTATATCAACTTACCTGGTAAAGTAAGTGTTTAATACCTTTATGGTACTTTGTCACCAGGTTGTTCAGCCTGAGTACCATATACCTATTGGATGCCAATGTCTCATCTGTGAACACACACTGTGCTCCAGCTCTTATGTCAGAACATCCCATGTCAACAACCTGCTAAATACAGTCATTCATGATGTCCAATAACACATTCTCTGAAATAAACAAGACAAAGCTGGAGTCGAATGTCGTAAATGGTAGAAGTGAAAACCCTCTAACAATTTTGTACCAACAAAGGCCCCTGCTGGAATGAGATCATCAGTTGTTTCTCTAATCAAACGGCTTCCAAGCAGGAAACTGGCATTCCACTGACACTGCCAACTGTCACTCTCCACAGCTGCAGTGTCGAGGACTCACAGGGGGCAGCCATGTCTGGCCCAGCTTGTGAAATCACAAACATAGAAATATGATTACTAGAACTAAAATTCTATGTTCTATGATGGATAGGCCAGAAGCCATATTGAGTCTACTCATGCCAGTAATTATATTTCTATGTTCAGATGTGGACCACCTGTGGTTGAAACTCAATAAACACAGCATCTCTCAGCAGGTCTTCTGTGCCATTTTCTCTCAGCTAATTATGTTTATCTCTCCAATTGATGCAGGACATATGCTACAGGAAGGTTTGGTAATGCATGACCTTTGGAGAAAAAGTTTTGATTTAGTGACATGATCTCTAATTATGCATGGCTAGTACAGAACCTACTGTAGTACAACTGGACCGAGGGATTTTGTAATTCAATGTGTTGTGTGGTATCGATGTAGGAATTTAATTTGATGAGAATTTTCCTACACTATAGGAAATGCTAAGTTATTTGTGTATTTGAGGTTTAAAAGGGCTTCTAAAGTTTATAATTTCCACTTTGACATTTTAGACTTGATTTGGCCTAACAAAAAATAAATCAACCACTACGTAATGTACATGAATTATAATCCACATAATAACTGACCTTTCTTGTTGCTGCAGGATTATTTTCCTGCTGTAGCAAACTGGCTCAAATTAAGATCTTGCATCTGTAGTTCTAATGGGTGTCTTCAGTCATAGAAATACGTTTGATGGAAAATTACCCAAAGGAAAAAGATTTGCTGTCATCATAGTTAGATTCATGTTTCTATTGTAAATAAGCAGTAAGACAAGAGGAATTTTGACCATTTATTGCTTTATATTCCCCAAACACCAATGAGTCATCATGTAATAGTATTCTACCAGCAGTTCTACACCATCAGGGTTACATGAAATCACTATGACATTTAAGACTGTCAGAAACATTAGCCAAGAAACAGTGTTAGTTCCCACCCATTAGAAACCCAATACCAAAGCATACTGATAAATAGCCAACAAACTGGCAAAGTATGTATGTGAGTTGACCCTTGTATTTTATAAAAAATGTTTTCTATGCACACTCACGGGACTCTATACGCTCACACACACTGACACTTCAACACACACACACACATGAACGCACGCACACACACACACACACACACACACACACACACACACACACACACACACACACACACACACACACACACACACACACACACACAATCACTTCATTTGCTCCCACCCTTATACTGACTATACACTCTCAAACTCATACATACAATAATCATATGCATTGCTGCTACTCTGTCTATCATTTATCCTGATGCCTAGTCATCTTACCCCCTATACATTTAAACCTTTTTTTTACCTGTATTTAACTAGGCAAGTCAGTTAAGAACAAATTCTTACTTACAATGACGGCCTACACATATCTACATACATATCTACCCATTTCACTCCAGAATCCCTGCACATTGTATGTATGATACTGGAACTGACCCTGTCTATAGCTTACTAATCTTTTTTTTGTTACTTGTGTTTTTGTTCTACCTTATGTTATTTTTAGTACTACATTGATATTGATTACTGCATTGTTAGGTTTTTGAGCTTGCAAGAAAGGCATTTCACTGGACTTGTGCACATGATATTAAAACTTGAAACTAAGGCGTCCAAACGCTCAATTTTGACACTTTCAGTTTTTCCTTTTTGCAAGGAAATAACCAGTCCTCCACCAAGAGAAACATTAGATATTAGAGAATACTAGATATTGCATTTTTAATTGCAGAGTCCCGAACATCGAGTCACAGTGCATGTTTAAGGGCACCGTTCAGACTCATTTCGGCTCGCATTTGGAATTATGCGGCCAACTCGTGAGAAGTTTATTAATTACTCAATAATCCGTTAGTCAGTCAGCAGAAGAGAGCAGAAGGCAAGACGTGAGTGTCGAGATTCGTGAATGTTGAAAGAATATGGAAATAATGTGGTTTTGATGTTACACAATGTAGACAAAGTCACTGACAATATGTCTGACAAATACCTGTAACAAGGAATGTCAAGGGTGAGGTGCAACAGACTGCATCCACAGTTATCCAGGAGGAGGATAGATCACCCCTCTGTTATGGTAATTAGGATACCATTGAATGCTATTCCCCGTTCCTACAAATGTTACAGGTTGTATACATACACACCAAACACATGTGGTGTAGTTCTATTTTACAAACCTCTCAGAGCACCAGTGAGAAGACTCTACCACTCACTGCAAACATGTTGCCTCTCATTTTCCATCTCACTGTCACATTTAAGGTAAGACCCAGATGCAGACTGTGTCGAAGTAACACAGTTTATTCCAACAGCAGGGGCAGGCAAACGACAGGTCAAGAAAGGCTGGGGACAAACAATCCAGAGCAGTGGGGTAAAGGTACAGGACAGCAGGCAGGCAGGCTCAGGGTCAGGGTCAGGGCAGGCAGAAGGGTTAAAACAGGAAATTAGACAAGACAGGAGCAAGGGGGAAACCATTGGTAGGTTCTACGAACAAAACAAACTGGCAACAGACAAACAGAGAACACAGGTATAAATACACAGGGGATAATGGGGAAGATGGGAGAAACCTGGAGGGGGGTGGAGACATGCACAAATACAGGTGAAACAGATCACGGCGTGACACTCACACAATTAAAACATCAGTTTTTGTGTCTATCTGCCTCCGTTTGAAGTACAAACTTACCTTTAGGAAGCCCGGACGCTTTTTCTCCAACTTAATGAATGAATCACTGTCTAAAATGTGGGAGGCACACTATTGAATAAATGGAAATGGGAATGCTGACAGTAATCTCTGAGATGAATTACCAATTCAAGCCCCCATGTCCCGCTTATCAGTCTTTCCTCGACGATAACTCAAAGGACTAATTCATTTTTATTAAAGGACTGTTTATTAAAGCCACCACTGTGCTTGAAAATATGAAGAGTGGTACTCAGTAATCTGTGTTCTACTGGATTTGCCCAAAACATAACACTTTGTATTCAGGACAAAAAGTTAATTGCTTTGCCACATTTTTTGCAGTATTACTTTAATGCCTTGTTGCAAACAGGATTCATGTTTTGGAGTATTTTTGTTCTGCACACACTTCCTTCTTTTCACTCGGTCAATTAGGTTCGTATTGTGGAGTAACTACAGTGTTGTTGATCCATCCTCAGTTTTCTCCCATCACAGCCATTATACCCTGCAACTGTATTAAAGTCACCATTGGCCTCATGGTGAAATCCCTGAACGTTTTCCTTCCTCTCAAATCAAATCAAATTTGAGTTAGGAAGGATGCCGGTATCTTTTCAGTGACTGGGTGTATTGATAGACCACCCAAAGTGTAATTAATAACTTCACCTTGCTCAAAGGGATATTCAATGTCTGCTTTTTTATTTTTACCTGTCTACCAATAGCTGCCCTTCTTTGCAAGTGTAACAGCTTTCCTCTTCCTCTTCTGATGAGGAGTAGCAAGGATCGGACCAATACGCAGCGTGGTAAGTGTTCATCTTGGTTTTTAGTAAGAATAATGAACAAAACAATAAACGACAACGTGAAAAACCGAAACAGTTCCATGTGGCACAAAACACTGACACGGAAAATAAGCGCCCACAACTCAAAAGTGAAACCAGGCTACCTAAGTATGGTTCTCAATCAGGGACAACGATTGACAGCTGCCTCTGATTGAGAACCATACCAGGCCAAACACAGAAATCCCAAATCATAGAAAAAAGAACATAGACAACCCACCCAACTCACGCCCTGACCATACTTAAAACAAAGACATAACAAAATAACTAAGGTCAGAACGTGACAGCAAGTCTTTTCTCTGAAATGGATACGCCACAAACCATTTCATTTTCAATTTCACTGTCAAGTATCTCTTAGGTAGACGAGTGGAGCTATTTCCAGGACGGCATCTGTCAAATCCAAGAAAAAATAATGATTTCCACCTCACCGCCACTTCACCCTTCCCTACCTCGACACACAATCCTCCAATGAGAAGTATTTAATAGTTTAGCAGAAGCCTCAGTCTAAAGTGTACTACTACTACCTCTTGTATGTCCAGAGTTCTCCATGCAACAGCAGGGACAGCTGCCCTCGTTCACAGCTCATTTGATACTGCTTGTCATCTGTGTATGAATAATAACTCTGCCGAGACCTACTGTTTTTTTCCTTCTACATTTATGTGCCATCGTTATCCCCTGTCAGGTATTTCTGTCAATAGTCTCGTGAAAGGAACACCGGAACTTGGGTAGTCATACAGTTGGGCATATTTGTGGACGTTTGAGAGTTTATTAACCACTATCTATTGATTTCATTGAACCACTATCAAACAAATGTTTGCCCAATTGAGTTATCAACACATTTTGCTGTGTTACAGACTTTAAAGAGCTTAGAATGGATAGCATTGAGATTTTGTGGAAAAAATAAAATATAAATTTTAAATGAAAAGTTGAAATGTCTTGAGTCAATAAGTATTCAACCCCTTTGTTATGGCAAGTTCAAGAGTACCTCAGTCGAGCAGTAAATTTCATACACAGATTCAACCACAAAGACTGGGGAGGTTTTCAAAAGCATTGAGCCTGACCATGTGTCACACCCTGACCATAGTTTGCTTTGTATGTTTCTATGTTTTGGTTGGTCAGGGTGTGATCTGAGTGGGCATTCTATGTTGTGTGTCTAGTTTGTCTGTTTCTGTGTTTGGCTTGATATGGTTCTCAATCAGAGGCAGGTGTTAGTCATTGTCTCTGATTGGGAACCATATTTAGGTAGCCTGTTTGGTGTTGGGTTTTGTGTGCGATTGTTCCTGTCTTTGTGTTTGTTGCACCAGATAGGGCTGTTTCGGTTTCCCACGGTTTCTTATTTTGTATTATACATTGTTCAAGTTATCATCTTTATTAAAGATGTTTCTAAATAACCACGCTGCGTTTTGGTCCGCCTCTCCTTCCCAGGAAGAACTGCGTAACACCATGTTTCAGTGAAGATAGATTTTCTTCTTCTTTTATCTCTTCATATGAGTGTAAACAATGGAGGGCCTACAATACTGTAGCTGCCAAACAAACAGTATGGAATAAAACACACTTTCTTTTCATCCTATATCAGGAATGTAGTTCTTACCCAGGTGGTCGATAATTGAGACTATACATGTTCAGGCACTTCCATAGAAACTCTGAAAATGGAACTGTGAGACTGTGGCCAATGAAATATTAAACTCCTTTCCTATCCTTCCTTAAAATATGTCATGCGTTCCATGCGGCCCACTTCGGCCTTTTATACCCATGATGCTCCTTGGTCCTGTAAAAAAGGTGCTTAAAATGTCCACTCACAACTATGCACAAAGGGAGTGCCCTTAGATTGTTCTTTTTTAAACTTTGAAATGTAACTGTGACACTATAACTTTTTTAACAGGGATGACTTTAGGTAACAGGGCTGAGTTTAGATGACATGGATGACTAGATAACAGGAATGACTTTAAGCAGCAAAGTAACGGAAAGATCTCTTTCACATAGTCAAGCAGAATTTGGTAGGTATTAGAAAGCTGTCAGCTCAGCAAGGCCATACCCCAGTGTTTCCCAACCCTGGTTCTCAAGTACCCCCAACAATACACATTTTTTTTATTGTAACCCTGGACAAGCATACCTGATTCAACTTGTCAACTAATCATCAAGCCCTCAATGAGTTGAATGATGTGTGTTTGTCAAGAGCTACAACAAAACTGTGTACTGTTGGGGTACTTGAGGACCAGGGTTGGGAAACACTGCCATACTCTATAGAACTGTTTTAATAAGTAAATATCCCAAACCTCAGTGTCAGAGTGAACACTTAGTTCAATTAGGCTTCAGCCACTTCAGCCATTCAATAAATATTTTACATTTTACATTACTCATGAATACCTCTGCATTTACTTTCATTCCAGTTATCGCCATTCCGAGGTGAAATATTAAATGGACAAAACCATCCTCCAGGTTTCTGAAAGAGAATACTCATCACTGACTCACATTAATTGTTTGTCCAAATTATTATTTTTTGCCCAATACAGTAGTATTTTATCCAATGAACTCCAGAGTGCCCCTAAAAGTATCCAGAGTTTTATCGTCTGTTTCTGGTCAATTCATCCCAGAAACAGTTCCATCTGTGAATCCTTAAAAAAAAATGTTTTAACCGTGTCAGTAAGCTCCCACGAGCAGTAGTGTAAAGTACATAAATAGAAATACTTTAAAGTACTACTTAAGTCGTTTTTTTGGTATCTATACTTTACTTTACTATTTATATTTTCGACAGCTTTTACTTTTACTTGACTACATTCCTAAATAAAATAATGTACTTTTTACTCCATAAATATTCCCTGACACCCAAAAGTATTAGTTACATTTTGAATGCTTAGCAGGACAGGAAATGGTCTAATTCAGGCCCCTGTCAAGAGAACATTTCTGGTCAGTCCTACTGCCTCTGATCTGGCAGACTCACCAAAAAACAGTGGTGGAAAAAGTACTCAATTGTCATACTTGAGTAAAAGTAAAGATACCATATTAGAATATGACTGAAGTAAAAGTGAAAGTCACCAGTAAAATACTACTTGAATAAAAGTCTAAAAGTATTTGGTTTCAAATATACTGTTATTGCATCAAGTGGTTGATTTACTTTTTTAAGTTTATGCAATAGAACAGGGTTCTATTCGTACTCACTTATCTGTGTCTATGTTAACGCTGACAGTATATTTGCTATGCTTTAGGTGATAAACCTAACAAGCCACATTCCATTCATGTGAGGGAGATGGCTCCAGTCTGACTGAGCCTGCAGAACATAGACTGAATTGGTGTTTGTGTAATGGAAGGTACCAGGGAGAGATGGCTCGGGTTGAGAAGAACCTTGTTTTGGGGGCCAAACCCTGGTTTCCTTACAATGAGAACAGTCTTCACAGCAGATACTGTCTGCTGTGAATTGTTATTTTCTTTCATACAGTTCCTAACCTTGTGACACATTCCATACATCTTTTGTTTGTCATGTAGACTAAGAGGGTGTATCTTTTGTATTCTTTGTGTCAGGGCTCTCAACCCAACCAGCAAGAGTGTTGGGTTGAGCAGCCTCGTTATTGCAGAGCATTCACATCATTCACTTGTGTGTGTGGTGGGACCTGCTATCCTTATTAATAAGTGAATATATATTTAGTATAACTCTGACTTGTGCGATAAGTTTGTCTCTCCTCATTTGATAATAAAGAATTAACCACCACAGTATCAAAAGTAATTATACTTAAGTTTCAAAAGTAAAAAGTAAAAGTATAAATCATTTCAAATTCCTTACATAAAGCAAACCAGACTTCACTATTGTCTTGTTTTTTAGCTAGGGGCATACTCCACCACTCAGACATAATTTTCAAATGAAGCATGTGTGTTTAGTGAGTCTACCAGATCAGAGGCAGTAGGGATGACCAAAGATTATCTCTTGATATGTGCATGAATTGGACCAATTTCCTGTCCTGCTAAGCATTCAAAATGTAACAAGTATTTTTGGGTGTCAGGCAGAATGTATGGAGTAAAAAGTACATAATTTTCTTTAGGAATGTAGTGAAGTAAAAGTAAACGTTTTCAAAAATATAAAGAGTAAAGTACAGATACCTCAAAAAACGTTTTAATAAGTAGTACTATGAAGTATTTTTACATAAGTACTTTACACCACTGCTAAAAACAAATTCTTTGTTTGTAAATTATGTCCCTGGCTATCCGTAAATTAAAAAAGCAAGAAAATTGTGCTGTCTGGTTTGCTTAATACAAGGAATTTGATTTCTGCTTTTACTTAAGTATATTTTAGCGATTACATTTACTTTTGATACTTAAGTACATTCAAACCAAATACTTTTAGACTTTTACTCAAGTACTATTTTACTGGATGACTTTCACAAGAGTCATTTTCATTTAAGGTATTTTTACTTTTACTCAAGTATGACGATTGGGTACTTTTTCCACCACTGTCCAAGATAAATTGTTTTGTGTAGGGTCAGTGAGGATATCAAAGTTAATTGACCTTTAAACTGATATTAGAACCTTGCGGGGTAAGCGTTTGAGCTGTCCTAGCCTTGTCCTGTTTTGAGTCAATTTAATTACAGTGATAAATAATCAAGGCAAGAAGGTTGAAAATACTGTCCACCCTCTCAACACACACATTCATGTACGTGTTTACACACAGCTATACCTGCATTAAAGATCCCCCTGTGTGCTGGTGTCTATCATTGCTGTGATGAAACAAATGCCACCACATCTCCCCACTTGACACACAACTCTCTGAAATACAAAGTGCGTCTTAAACGCTCAGTTTAAAATGTGCAGGGTCTAGTTCAACCGTGCCCAGCGAGCTTCAAATGTAATCAATCTCATCGCCTACTTCAAACATTCAGACAAACTAGGAAAAATCCCTAGTTCAAAAACACTATTCAAATGTATTTATAAAACCCTTCTGACATCAGCCGATGTCACAAAGTGCTATACAGAAACCCAGTCTAAAACCCCAAACAACAAGCAATGCAAATGTAGAGGTACAGTGGCAAGGAAAACTTCTTAAAAAGGCAGACACCTTGGAAGATACCTAGAGATGAAACCTGCTCTGAAGTGTGGCCAGTCCTCTTCTGGCTGTGCCGGGTTGAGATTATAACAGTACATGGCCAAGATGTTCTAATGTTCATACTTGACCATCAGGGTCAAATAATAATAATCACAGTGGTTGTAGAGGGTGCAACAGGTCAGCACCTCAGGAGTAAATGTCAGTTGGCTTTTCATAGCCGAGCATTCAGAGGTAGAGACAGCAGGTGTGGTAGAGAGAGAGAGAGTCAAAAACAGCAGGTCCGGAACAAGGTAGCACGTCCGGTGACCAGGTCAGGGTTCCATAGCTGCGCAGGCAGAACAGTTGAAATTGGAGTAGCAGCAGAACCAGGTGGACTGGGGACAGCAAGGAGTCCTGAGGCATGGTCCTAGGGCTCAGGTCCTCCGGGAGGGGAGGGAGGGATGGAGAGAGAGAGAGAATTAGGGTGCATGCTTAAATTCACACAGGACAGCGGATAAGACAGGAGAAATACTCCAGACATAACAGACTGACCCTAGCCCCCCAACACAAACTATTGGTAACTCTCCCATGTCATCCACCTTGTTTTTCTTTTACAAGGTGCTTAGCATCAAGGACAAGCAGCCTTTCCACAAGGGAAGGAGGGAGGGAGGGAAGGAAGGAATACATCAGTGTGTCTCCTTATTTGATGATTCCAAATGCTTCATTAGGACTTGATGTCTTTCATCATTATACTTTCATGTTATTCTGTAGCGCTCGGCATCTGCACTCCACTCAGGTTGCGCTGTTTGTTTTTTATGGCAATCGGTTTAAACAGGCTTTGAAAAAGTACAAGAATATTTCAGAATCTTCCAGCAATTGCTGAATTCATGAGGGGAAAGTTACTGTATAACGTTGATGTAACATTGGGCCAATTATCTGGAGTTGGATACAATTCACAGCTGAGATGTGTGGCTTTAACTTTCAGTGAACTGAGTACAATGGCAGGCAGATCCGTATTGTATGTTTATTGCACATCTCCATTTTGGGTTTGAAATGGCAAAACAACTTCTTGGGTGCAACACTTTTGATACCCTTTGATATAAAGTTGAAGTCGGAAGTTTACCTACACCCTGCATTTAAACTCAGTTTTTATTTTACAATTCCTGACATTTAATCCTAGTAAAAATTGTCTTACGTCAGATAAGATCACAACTTTATTTTAAGAATGTGAGATGTCAGAATAATAGTAGAGAGAGTGATTTACTTCAGATTTTATTTCTTTCATCACATTCCCAGTGGGTCAGAAGTTTACATACACCCAATTAGTATTAGGTAGCATTGCATTTAAATTGTTTAACTTAGGTCAAATGTTTCGGGTAGCCTTCCACAAGCTTTCCACAATAAGTTGGGTGAATTTAGGCCCACTACTCCTGACAGAGCTGGTGTAACTGAGTCAGGTCTTTAGGCCTCCTTGCTCGCACACGCTTTTTCAGTTCTGCCCACAAATTGTCTATTGGAGAAGCTTCTGAAGCCATGACATCATTTCCTGGAGGCAGTAGGATTGAGGTCAGGGACTTGTGATGGCCACTCCAATAGAAGCTTCTGATTGTCATCATTTCATAATTTAATTTTTAGCAGTGTACCTGTGGATGTATTTCAAGGCCTACCTTCAAACTCACTGCCTCTTTGCTTGACATCATGGGAAAATCTAAAAAAAATCAGCCAAGACCTCAGAAAAATTGGGAGCAATTTCCAAACGCCTGAAAGTACCACGTTCATCTGTACAAACAACAGTACGCAAGTATAAACACCATGGAACCACGCAGCCGTCATACCGCTCAGGAAGGCGACGCGTTCTGTCTCCTAGAGATGAACGTACTTTGGTGCAAAAAGTGCAAATCAATCCCAGAACAACAGCAATGGACCTTCTGAAGATGCTGGAGGAAACAGGTACAAAAGTGTCTATATCCACAGTAAAACAAGTTATATATCGACATAACCTAAATGGCTGCTCAGCAAGGAAGAAGCCACTGCTCCAAAACCTCCATAGAAAAGCCAGACTACGGTTTGCAACTGCACATGGGGAGAAAAATCTTACTTTTTGGAGAAATGTCCTCTGGTCTGATGAAACAAAAATAGAACTGTTTGGCCATAATGACCATTGTTATGGGGCTGGCAGCATCATGTTGTGAAAACTCATTGAAAAGTGAGTGACCTCAAAAAAAATACATCTGAATGGTTTGTCCTCGTGGTTTCGCCTGCTACATAAGTTCTGTTATACTCACAGACATGATCCAAACAGTTTTAGAAACTTCAGTGTTTTCTATCCAAATCTACTAATATTTTAATACATATCTTATCTTCTGGGGATGAGTAGCAGGCAGTTGGATTTGGGCATGCATTTCATCCGGACGTGAAAATACTGCCCCCTGTCACCAAGAACTTTAAGCAACGGGTCAGAAGCCGAGCCTTTTCTGGTCTCTCCTCCTCCCGTTACGGGGTCTGAGATAACGAAACCTCCCACCATTTAGCTCTGACAAATTGAAAACCCTAGTCATTGGCGACTCCATTACCCGCAGTATTAGACTTAAAATGAATCATCAAGCGATCATACACTGTTTACCAGGGGGCAGGGCTATCGATGTTAAGGCTAATCTGAAGATGGTGCAGGCTAAAGCTAAAACTGGCGATTGCAGAGAGTATAGGTGTAACGGCTGTTGGAAGGAGTGGAGGACCAAGGTGCAGCTTGGTAAGTGTTCATATTATTTATTGAACTGAATGCTAAATACAAAAATAACAAGAGAATAAATGAAACCGAACCAGTCCCGTAAGGTGCAAACACTGATACGGAAAACAACCCACAAAACCCCTGCGGGGAAAAGCTACCTGGGTGTGGTTCTCAATCAGAGACAACGATCAACAGCTGTCCCTGATTGAGAACCATACCCAGCCAAAACAAAAAAATACAAACACATTGAAAAAGAACATAGAATGCCCACCCAAATCACACCCTGACCAACCCAAAAATAGAGACATAAAAAGCTCTCTACGGTCAGTGCGTGACAATAGGGATATTGTTATCCACATCGGCACCAACGATGTTAGGACGAAACAGTCTGAGGTCACCAAGCACAAGATAGCTTCAGCGTGTAAATCAGCTAGAAAGATGTGTCGGCATCGAGTAATTGTCTCCGGCGCCCTCCTAGTTAGGCGGAGTGAGCAGAAAGCAGTCTCACAGCTCAATCGCTGATTGAAAACTGTTTTCTGCCCCTCCAAAAAGACCTCCTCCAATCCTGTCATTATTGAAAGAGATTGTGATTTCTAACATCTCAGAATAGGGCTACCTAATGTTAGATCCCTCACTTCCAAGGCAGTTATAGTCAATGAACGAATCACTGATCATAATCTTGATGTGATTGGCCTGACTGAAACATGGCTTAAGTCTGCCTCACCTCCTGGTTACACTAGTGACCATATCCACCGCACATCCCGCAAAGGCGGAGGTGTTGCTAACATTTACTATAGCAATTTTTTTTAACCTTTATTTAACTAGGCAAGTCAGTGAAGAACAAATTCTTATTTTCAATGACGGCCTCTTCAATTTACAAAAAAAAATGAACGTGTTTTCTTCTTTTGAGCTTCTAGTCATGAACTCTATGCAGCCTACTCAATCAATTTTTATAGCTACTGTTTACAGGCCTCCTGGGCCGTATACAGCGTTCCTCACTGAGTTCCCTGAATACCTATCGGATCTTGTAGTCATGGCAGATAATATTCAACATTTTGGTGACTTTAATTTTCAGATGGAAAATTCCACCGGCCCCCTCCAAAAGGCTTTCGGAGCCATCATTGACTCAGTGGGTTTTGTCCAACATGTCTCCGGACCTACTCACTGCCACAGTCATACTCTGGACCTAGTTTTGTCCCGTGGAATAAATGTTGAGGATCTTAATTTTTTCCTCATTGTCCAGGATTATCGGACCACCATTTTTATTACGTTTACAATTGCAACAAATAATCGGCTCAGACCCCAACTAAGAATCATCAAAAGCCGTGCAATAAATTCTCGAGACAACACAAAGATGCCTAGATGCTCTTTCAGACTCCCTCCACCTACCCAAGGACGTCAGAGTACAAAAATAAGTTAAACTGAATCTCAAATCTTCCTCACAATTTCTACAAGAACAGGAGGTATAGCTTTTCATTTGGTTTTAGCAAAAGCTCAAGTGAGCTTCGACTTTGTTGGTAAATATACTTTAAGGCGAGTCTTTGGGCTGGATTCAATTCGTATCGCTGAAGTATCGTGGAGGATCGGCGTAAAAATGTTTAGGACAAATGCTGAATTTAGTCCTACCGTGAATGCAGTCTCCGCAAATGTGGGAACATTACATTTAATTGTCAATCGTGCTTTAAAGAGTATCTTCAGCACTACGGATCGAATAATGCCCTTGAGTGTATATCTTCAGAGTCCCAGGTGGATGGGTTTTTAATGTATTTCACATACAGGTAACTGCCAAAATAATGGAAACACATGAGTAAATAAGGGATACAGTACAGTATATTGGAATCAGGTGCTTCCAGACATGTCTGGTTCCTGACTTAATTAAGCAATTTACATCCCATCATGAATTTGGTCATGTATAAAAATCTTGGGCATGTCATTATTTTGGCTATCATGGCTATGCCCCCAAAGGATGACATCGCCCCCATCCACAGGACACAAGTGGTCACTGAATTATTTGAGGAGCACAAAAACAATGTAAACCATATGCCATGGCCGTCTTAGTCACCAGATCTCAGCCTAATTGAAACCACATGTTAGATTCTGGAGCGGCGTCTGAGATAGAGTTTTATACCACCAACAAAATACCAAATTATGGAATTTCTTGTGGAAGAATGGTGTTGCATCCCTCCAGTAGAGTTTCAGACACTTGTAGAATCTATGCCAAGGTTCATTGAAGCTGTTCTGGCTTGTGGTGACCCACTGCCCTATTAAGAAACTTTATGCTGGTGTTTCCTTTATTTTGTCAGTTACCTGTATTTTCCTCCACTAAAATTGCCTCCACTCTTGAGACTGACAGAAACAAAGCAAAAACAAAAGTTTAAGTGATATTCATTTGTATTTATGAGCTTCGCTGAATTGGGTTGTGTCTGGCACACCGAGAAGGTCCAATGTTAAAACTCAGAGGTGAAACCTTATGGCATTGTGTAAGGAGCTTGGTGATCTGAATACACAATAGCTTCAGACACAATAGCTTTAGACATATTCAGTATGGTCTTTTGGTGGCGGTGAAATCGAAAATGAAAGCAAAGATGCTGTCTTAGTACGTTTGGGGATCACACTTCTTCAAAGAGTTTTAAAATTGTCACAAAATACCAAAACCATTGAGTGTATGTTGCTCAGTGCAGGCGAGGGCTGACAACCCCACTTACATAAGGTATCAGTTATGTTTTCTCTCTAAGGTGAGTCGAATCATATCATTGAGGGAAAGCATTAGAAAACAGGATATATTATCTTGTCTCCACAGAACAATGTTAGACAGAGTAATGTGCAGCGTGTTTGTGCTGGTTCTTTCACACAAATGTACAGTGATTTGTCCTTGAACTAGCGATGAACCAACCATCTAATTTGCCAAATAATGAAAAGCAGCTTTCCATATACTGTTAAAGCACCATGTTCTCTCTGACTGCATCCCAAATCACCCCCTTCCCCTCGCCACTCGGCCCTCCATTTGCACATTCACGCGCACCACCACCATTTGCGCATTCACGTGTCCCAAAGCTGAGGGAGTGAAAATTATAGCGGGTGTAGGGGCTAACCAGACCCTTAGATAGCATCTTCGACTGAACCAGCAAGCCCTGCCAGCCTCAGTTCGAGTGCTATCCCAGCACCCAATGCCATTATGTTTGAAGTATGCACAATTTCATTAAAAATATTGATTTCAGTATTTGACATGTACAGTGGTTCCCCCTTTAAAAGTTGCGCGCTTGCACCGTGGGACTTCGAGGTACCCAGCGTCATGGCTTCATTGCACCAGACCACCACAAGGGGGTTAGAGCGCTCATTATGCATTTGGGTTCCAAGGTTTTTATATGACCAATCATATCGAGTGGTTTCAACAACACATTTTGACACGAGCCACCCTCGCCTTGTGGCGTTCTTCGACAAAACAACACGGTGGAACCAGACGTAAGTTGTTATAACGTACAATTGAGAGGAATATCTTAGTTAATGTAGAGACAAATGTTTGTGCATATTTGTTTGTTAATTTACGAAAATCGCTATTTAGTAAGTTATCTGACTAGCTAACATTAGCCAGCTAGCTAGTGTTAGGAGAATTAATTTGTAATTTGTGTTGCTTAAGGTTTTAGGGACTCCTGAGAAAACCAGCAAACCAGACTGTTGTCTTGTGAAACAGTGGATGTAAAGAATCTAGCTAGCTAAAACATTTACTGCAAATTGAATGTAAAATTTTTTAAGCTTGCCTTGCCATGCAGCTGAAGTAACATAGCTAACTAACTATTTACTTGCTTATTGGGTAGTGGAGGATAAAAAAAAACTGTATGCCTATGAATGTGTAGCTAGCTACAATATTGTCACGCCCTGGTCAAATTATTTTGTGTTTATCTTTATGTATTTGGTCAGGCCAGGGTGTGGCATGGGGTTTTTGTAATTGTGGTGTGTTTGTCTTGGGGTTTTGGTGGTGCTATTGGGATTGTAGCTTAGTGGGTTGTCTAGCAAAGTCTATGGCTGTCTGGAGTGGTTCTCAATCAGAGGCAGGTGCTTATCGTTGTCTCTGATTGGGAACCATATTTAGGCAGCCATATTCTTTGAGTTTGTCGTGGGTGATTGTCCTTAGTGTCTTACTTGTACTCTCTGTTAGTTTGCACTAGATAGGCTGTTTTCGGTTTTCATTACGTTTATTGTTTTGTAGTGTTTAGTGTTTAGTCGTGTTTACGTTTTGTTTAATAAATATGGATCGCAATCGACACGCTGCAGTTTGGTCCGACTCTCCTTCATCACCACTAGAAAACCGTTACAAATATGTAGCCAATCTGTGTATGGACCCTAAAATGTTAGGTTCTGAACTAATATTCATACCAATCTATGAACCTCAGTTATCATAGTTGTTGTATCAACTTCAAGTCTGAATGGCATTAATGAAGCCTATGGATAGAGTAGAATATAATAACTTTATTGTGCCAAGGATGCAAGTCCTATATACACATGTACTGTAGTTACTACCACACATGAGATTCCCACATTGTAGCCTGTACATTGAATATATTCACTGATCATGTACTGTTCCTTGGCAAATAAAGGTGCGGTTCAGGTATGAATCTCTGAGACATTCTTTTTCTGTCATATCAAACTCTATTATTTTAATGATGCTGTGTCTGCATGTATGTATTACAATTATACACTTCAACAGTGTTTACCACTCCTGCTCCTGGGACATCAATGATTACACATTGTAACTATGCAATAGACTATAAATATGATTGATTTGTAAGTTGTATATACAGAAAGAAAAAAAAACCTTCATCTGCATTAATCTGAGGACACAGGATAGTATTTCCAATGAGATACTTAATTTCAACCAGTGGAGAATGTGAAACGCTTTATTGAAAGAAGTTCATTATCCAGGTGTTATAAATACATCAATTAATTATAATTGTGATAATTGTAATATTATAAACACAAGTTCAATCTGTACTTCAATGCACATATGGTGCGCATAATAAAATGAGGAAGAAAGACGAGTTGGGGGGAGGTGTAGAAGACAGAAAGGGAAAGAAAAGCGGCAAACAGCATATGATTCAGTACTAACCTAATATTCTCTCAGTTCATCACAATTGTGGTGTCTCGTAACCAGCCTTGGGCCCCCAGTTGGCCTGAAGGTTACCTTAAGAGCGGGTGAGGTGGCGATTACGGGACTGGCTTCCTCTCACATCAAAAGATACCTGCAGATGAGAGAGCATGATTAAGCCTTGTTTTTTTATTCTAACACGGTCAGTCATCTTAAATCAGGAGGTGAAATGCAAAATTGACCTTGGATCATTAACTATGGGACTACTACAGCTCTGTTTGTATTTCAATGTAAAGCATCTCTTTAATAATACTTCCTGTTGACCTGAACAGGTGACATCTAACCAGCATCAAAACAGCTGACATAATCTAGAGGATTTAGGGAGAAGGGGGAGAGAAATGAAGTGAAGAAGAGAGACTGGTATTGTGCGTGCGTGGACTCACCTGGTGTCCACACTCAATCAATCAATCAATCAAGTGTATTTATAAAGCCTTTCTTACATCAGCTCATGTCACAAAGTGCTGTACAGAAACCCAGCCTAAAACACCAAACAGCAAGCAATGCAGGTGTAGAAGCACAGTAGATAGGAAAACTCCCTAGAAAGGCTAGCACCTAAGAAGAAACCTAGAGAGGAACCAGGCTATGAGGGGTGGCCAGTCCTCTTCTGGCTGTGCGAGATTATAATAGAACATGGCCAAGATGTTCAAATGTTCATAGATGAGAGATCAGGGTCCAGAGTAACGAATGTGGTAGTCGATGGTATCAAAAGCAGCACTAAAGTCTAGGAGTACGAGGACAGATGCACAGCCTCGGTCTGACGCCATTAAAAGGTAATTTACCACCTTCACAAGTGCAGTCTCCGTACATTGTTTGTCTTCAGGAAGGCAGTGAGTTGCTGCGCAACAGCTTTTTCTAACATTTTTGAGAAGAATGGGAGATTCGATATAGGCCGATAGTTTTTTATATTTTCTGGGTCAAGGTTTGGCTTTTTCAAGAGAGGCTTTATTACTGCCACGATTACTTCACAACAACGGCAAGCAGCTGGGAAATATGATCAAATTATGAAATTGGGCTACACGCCGGATGCAATGAACTCGTTTTCATCAGAAAAGAACGTTGTTTAAAATGTTGTGTCCAGCCTAGTATCTACACGGATTTCAGAGCACTCTCATCTGAGTGTACCAGAGCGCAGAATAATTTCTTTACGAGCACTCAACACCCGTTGAATATTGCCAGTGTCAGGAAACGTCGGAAAAAAGCAGCACATTTACAGTCACCAAAGCTCTGGTTAACATGGAAACTGCCTTACCAGCTCTACTAGGGCGAGTAAAAAGGTCAGAGTGGTCTCATTTGTGTCTGGAAGTAGCTAGCCAACGTTAGCTTGGGTGCATGACTGCCGTTGTAAGGCCAGAACGCTCAAATCAACCCTACTCCTTGGCCTGAACGTCCAGTGTGTGCTCCGAGAGCGAAACGGTCTGAATTTACACACTGAATTTTTTCTGAATGGTAACACCATACTATTAGTCTAATTCATCTTATTCATTTAGCCAAATTTCTTAAAATCAATCCCATATACTATGTTATTACAAAGATGCCCTCTGGTTGTCAAACTAGCAATAACTTGCAGTAACAGAAGAAATGGCTGAGAATCAAATGACATGCCACAGTATGCTGCAGTAGCACGTAGGGTGTGCCACAGTATGACACAACTTTTAAAGGAGGAACCACTGTAACAGGTGAAATACTTCCTAAAATCAATTTTAAACAATAGGGGGGATTTGTTCATTCGAATTTCATGGTAGTTTTATTATTTAAAAGTGGAACATGATTTGCATCATTCAAGTCAGGAGTGTGTCCTGAAGTCGATGGGTTTATGTTTCCCATCCATACTCTCTGGAAGTCACCCTCTGAGTTTTGTCCGCAACACGTGACACTGGAGGGCCCCCGAGTGAGTTGGTTGTGTCTCTCTCTCTCTCTCTCTCTCTCTCTCTCTCAAAAACATAAATGACAGAATATTACAAACTTAAGAAGTTTATGCATATGCCTTGATATACTTATACTTATCTTTTAATGGATATTGCTAATCCAAATATCTACATTATGATCAATATAATGATATTGGCAATAAGCTCATTATCTACCTAACGGATCCTCCATATCTCCCTTATTTATCTATTTTCTAAATCTCTGCAGTGAAGCTGGACCTTCTGCTCACCCATGCTCCTCCATGACCCTGTTATCACGAGGCCATATATATGCTATCAGGCTTAGCCAATTATATTACCTTCATAAATTCAAGTTAAACTAGAACATGGTGTATTTCCTTTTTGCTTTGGGTGGAGCTCATGTCCAAATGTGTTAGTGCAGATCATTTTTCATACAAAGTTCACCTAGATATGGGTACAATAATACATATTCAGCCTTTGAGTTACAACAAATAGCCTCCGGTGTTGTCATGCTAATTGATCAAAAATGCCTGCATGTCTGACAGCTCAGTTTTGAAGAGAGGTAAATAATGCATTTGTTTTATATCTGCTGAGCGTGTGAAATCATCACTAAATAAATGAGCTATTCCCTTGTTTTTAAAATATTATATAAATATCAATGTTTAATTACTCATTTTACTTGATTTTGTGAATTTATTTATGCGAAACTCTGAGAGGTATTGTTCAAATATTGTGGACAGCAGTAAGTCTCCTCAGATTCTTCAGTCTGTAGTAGGACTAAAAGGAATACTAAGTATTGTTGTTGTTATGGTGTAACACTCATT
The DNA here is from genome assembly GCF_018296145.1 of Oncorhynchus tshawytscha. Taxonomy (NCBI): domain Eukaryota; kingdom Metazoa; phylum Chordata; class Actinopteri; order Salmoniformes; family Salmonidae; genus Oncorhynchus; species Oncorhynchus tshawytscha. The sequence continues at coordinate 13,584,128 of NC_056460.1, forward strand.
TCACATTTTTCATTAAGATAATCTCTAATGGTAAATGTATAAACTTACTCCCACTTGAAGAGTCAAAATGTTTCAGAGCTCATTTAAGGGAATTTGATATCAAACCGATTCTCTTATGACAGTCGACAGAGGTTGATGTCTATCCCCTCTCTTCAGTATAAGTGTTTGCTGAACTCTTGAGTGACTAGAAGGGCTTTTCATCTAGCTAAGTGCCTCTGTTTATGTAATAGGCTTCTTTGTAAATGTGATTTTGTGGTAGATTTAATAAATGGATTATTGTTATTACAATATGCATAAGCCACCTCTGGTAATGGCTTCTTGTCCTCTTCCGGTCCCTGTGGGATGTAAGCCAATGGAAAGATGTCCTCTAGTCTGCCTGTTGTTAGCAGAGGAAAACAACCCCAAGTCAGAGGCAATACATGCTTATGGAGGTGGTTTTCCTCTATGTTATGCTCAATGGGAGACACAAGATGATGATATTACAGTTTTCTAGTAAGACCACATCTTGGCACATCACATGACATCACTGTTTGTGCAATACCACAGTGGGCCTATATTAACTTATTTTGATTAGTCAATGTTTGAGCGACTATACTGAAAGTCAAGTTATTTTTAGTTCACATGTTGATATGATTAAAAACATGTGGGAGGTATGGAGTAATCATAAAATAATTTATTAAAGAAAACACTAGATATTGACATTTTTATTTTTGTTATGTTTACTCACAATCAACTATCCTAAGCACCATAACACACAGTCTTGGGCCCTGGGCGGTCTTAACAAAATGTAGATCCTTATGATCAAACCACCTCTTCACGGTAGTGCCATCCTAACCAATATCAGTGTTATCCTACATGTGGGAGCTCTGCATATGCGTGGGAGCCCAGCTCACATTAAAACAATGTGTAAATACACTTTTGCCTAGCTTCTATTACCCAACCCACAGATCTATGAGCAACCCTCGCCAATCGTTAGAGTACGTGCTTGGTGTTCTAAGGCTATGTTTACACAGGCAGCACAATTCTAATCTTTTGTCAGCTAATTGTTCTCTTGACCAATCATATCTTTTCACCTCAGATCTCTTTTAGAGCTGATCTGATTGGTCAAAAGACCAGTCCCTTGAGGGGACGGTGGCTTCACAGATGATAATGCTGCCATCTTTCTTGACAAAGGGTATTTTATTAAGTGCAACTATTCTGCCTCCAATCAATTCTTCACCGCTTCGTCCGCTCTTACCGACTACAAGCAGCTAAAGGATAATGGAAAAAAAATAGCCACTTAGCCGACGCTCATTGCTGATGTTCGAGTGGTAGCGGGTGTCACAGCGCGGCTGTCAAATTAAGGACGTTTTACCTGTCAGTGTGAAAAGAATGGCAGTAGAACGGATCAGAAGGGGAAGTGGCATCCCATTATACCGCAAAGTCATCCTGTCGCTGTGGTGATAATTAAACCAGTGCCTTATAATAATACCTCTCACCTGTTTGGGTTCAGGAAGGAGACACGCTGTGAGCTCGCTACCGTAAAGGAAATTGAGAGAATATTCTTAAATAAAGAAATATGACTTCTCTAAAATAACCAGATACAGTATAGTATCTACAATAACAACATACAGTATGGTATCTAAAATAACAAGATAGAGTATCTACAATGATGAGATACAATATAGTACCAACTAAAAAAAAGATACAGTATTGTATCTACAATAATGAATTACAGTATAGTAACAAGATACAGTAGCTTTAACAGGAACTTACTGCATAACATGCCTGCAATATCGGAAGATTAACTTGTAATACACAAAACTGCTTTTATCATTTCTGAATAAGTGTCGGTGACAGCCTAACAATACTAACAATATTCATGCCTGACCTTGGTCTTGCAGTCTTTGCAAGTATTTTACAACAACTGTTGTAGCTGCTATTTGCTAATGACATGCCCGTCACTAGAGACACACACACACACATATCTCCCTAATAGCTGTAGATAATGTATTCTCCACACAGTAACATCGTGACAGACAGGAATACAGCAGTTCATTGTCTAAATGCCTGCAGCAGTGTAAGTAAGTGATGGCTGATTCTGATCTGCAGTGTTGGTGCTTGGGAGAGCATTCAGCTCCTGGCTGTAGCTTCTGTAGCTGGCTGAAGCAGGTTCCTAGGTTCCTGCCTTTCTTAATGTATCAAGGTTTGTCAGATAGTGTACAGTGATGTGGTTTGCTGGCTCATTAACGACTTCAGTGCTGATGAATTAGGAGAAACTGGAGTTGTTAGACTTTGAGTAAGGGTATCTGCTGAAGTTGGGCTTTTTAAACACTTTTTCCACAACACTGTTGACATTGTTTTTCAGCACTGGTTTTCCCAAAACTATATTTTTCTCTACAATGTTTTAACACTGTAACACTTGGACAACTGTAATGGAGAAGGAATGATCTGCATAACATCATTTTAACACCCATCAATCAATCACATACATTTTATAAAGGCCCTTTTACATCAGCAGTTGTCACTATGTGCTTCTACAGATAACCAGCCTAAACCCCCAAAGAACAAACAATGCAGATGTGGAAGCACAGAGGTTAGGAAAAACTCCCTAGAAAGGCAGGAACCTAGGAAGGAACCTAAAGAGGAACTAGGCTCTGAGGGGTGGCTCCTCTTCTGGCTGTGCCGGGTGGAGATTATAACAGTACATGGCCATTAAGTCTAGATCATTCTTCAAGCTGTTCATAGATGACCAGCAGGTTCAAATAATATAAACAGTGGTTATAGAGGGTGAAACCAGTCAGCACCTTAGGAGTAAATGTCAGTTTTTTTAACCTGTATTTAACTAGGCAAGTCAGAACAAATTCTTATTTTCAATGACGGCCTAGGACAAGTGGGTTAACTGCCTGTTCAGAGACAGAACGACAGATTTGTACCTTGTCAGCTCAGGGGTTTGAACTTGCAACCTTCCGGTTACTAGTCCAACACTCTAACCACTAGGCTACCCTGCTGCCCCAAGTTGCCCCAAGTTGGCTTTTCGCAGCCGAGCGTTCAGAGGTCGAGACAGCAAGTGTGCGAAAGAGAGAGAGAGAAATCTGTGGTGGTAGTCAAAAGTCGTTTTAAACTGTATTGCAGTTGATTGGTCAAGATGACATCCATACAAGCATTATACTCCAATTTCTACCTCAACATAGTGAAAAAAACAATAGCCTAAATGTAGGCACATTTTGAAGTTTCAGGAAATTTCCCCATGTCATCTTTCCCCGACTCGTTTCCATGGCATTTCCATGAATTTGGTTGAGTTCCACAGACCTCATTACTGCATCTATGTACACTAAGGTTTCTTAATTCCCCTTTCCCACAATCTTGATTCCCTTTCCGATTTCATAGATAATCTTATAATAGATGTTCAACATTTGTACCAAAAAATTATCAAACCAGCTCAATAGAATCTGATGTAAAGCAATGAACACCAGAGAAAACTATTCAAACGAATGTTGCAGAATAAAATATCTAAATAAGCACACAAACTGTAACAAATGTAGCAAAAACCCAATTGCTTTCCTTACAAAGCAGTACAGAAAAATATATTTTCAAAAATTGCCTCTGAAGGATGTCTGAGGAACTTAGCACTGTTGAATGATCAACGACCATGGCGAAAATGCCAACGCGTGTTTCCCACTCATAGGGCAAAAGGAGCTTCGAGGCTCATGGGATGAATGGTTGTAATCCACTGCTATAATGGCCTTACATGTCGAAACATTGTCTTTCTGAAGAAATTCAGGAGAAATAAAAGGAATTATTCACGTGGATGAACTCTCAGTGACCTTTTAGCTCAGCTAGTTCAACTTTGTCTGCCAGAGGAGGAGTCACCTTAGGAACGAACTGGTGTTGGCAGAGATGGCACAAAGAAAAAACAATTTAATATTCCCGTTATCTGTCACTACATTAATCTTGTTTTCTTTTAATAAGTATTTGAACAAAGCCAGCGTGGCATTGAGAACATCAAAGTGATTTGTCAACAACAAACACAAAAGGGACAGTCAGATGAGTGAGGATGATGCAATTATCGTTCAACAAAACAAAGTGTTGCTTTGTTATGTCCTGTCAGGAAGAATGCCTCTTGCTTTGACAACTGCTATAACACTCCTATTAAAATGTAACTCCACTCTCGTTACAATGTAACAAGGGACTACAGATACAGAAGCTCCACCCCTTTCCTGTACTACTGAACACACTTATGTACACAATGTCCACAACACTTTCTTTCTGCAACATTCTCTAAACATCCTCATCCTTCTCTCCTCTCACTCTCCTGTGTGTCGTCACGTGCCGACTCTAGGCACGGCAGTGTGGGATAGCTCGGCATGGTGCATTCGGTGCTTAACCATCCATCCATCTCCGCTTACCGCCAGACTGGCTACACCTGCTGCCAGGGGACCTGTCCGTGCCTTCAAGCCGCTAGCTGACTGGCGAGCTCCTGCTCCTACTCTTGCTGATGACAGCTTTCGGAGGACTGCATTGCACAGCAGTGTGGTGGGGGAAACTAGCTACTTGCTAGCATGTACACTGTTGTGTGTACAGTATTTCACTACACTTGGGTATTCAAGTGGTGGAACTTGACTCAGTTTGTTTCTAACTTCTAAATGAAGCTGATGAAATGTGTTGACAGTGGGATAATTTGATAAGACTCATATGGATGGGTTGGTGGTTTAAAATCATTGTATCATGTAGTTTTTACTCCAGACACCTTATCAGGTGAGTGAAAAGTCAACACAAAGTTGATTTATTCCCTCTTTGTATGGAAATATTGTTTGAGAGATAATGTTTGAGAGATAATGTTTGAGGAGATTACCATGAAACTCTATGAGAGTTGATATGCTTTACAGAGACAGAACACTGTGAATAGATGCCAGCAAAGGACTTGATACACTATATCACTTCAAAATACCCCCAAGATACTTGTCCTTGACACGCTGATGGGCCTTGAACAATATACTCATCAGTAATAACAATTTGACATCGACAACAATGTGGGATCATCTTGATGAATCAGACACAAATGATATCCACGGATCGTAAATGGTTGATTCCACTTTTCTCATTACATTCAAAGGGCAAACATTAGAAATAATCCCATAATGTTTATGGCTCGTGTCGTCTGTTACAAAGAGTTTAACCTTGAGATGCAGGTAAAAAATTACCACCAATTATGTGTTTTACTTCATTTCAAGCAGGGGTGGCGTTGTGTTAACCTGGTTTGATATTTAGAAAATGATGCCCTTCTTAACAGTTAACCCTTTGTACAAGTCAGATACATTGTATGCCATAAATCAACCAAATGAAGAATATGCGAGTCTGTATATATACTGTATGTAAAAGTGACTGAGCTTATCTACAACACATACATCTCATCCTTAATAATCCTTAATAATAACATGCACAAGTCAAGGACATCATTAAAAAAAAGTTGATCTCTTCCTATAAGTAACATCTTGTTTTTAACACACATTTAAGAACTGATAACAGGCCATGACTAGATCTCCTGTGTTTGGCATTGTACTTTTACTACAAGCGTGTGAAAAGTAAACATACATATAGTATATACAGAGTGATAACTGATATCTAAAGATAATATGGTACATTTTCAATAATATTCCCTGTTAGATCGGAGACCTAGACATGATGACCCATACAGACAAAAACTCTTATACCTCATGAAAAGTAAAACATTAAGAAATGTACATGACTCTCCTAATAGGTTTTGATAAAGGCTTTGAAAAAAGTCCATAAAATAAGACAATTGCAGAACTAAAAATGTAACGTTACACAATCCAAACCTACTTAGTAGGTCTAAGTAGCTCATACTTGTAATTGAAACTTGTCTCGTTGAGTAGATTTCAGATTCGCCGCATAGATGCTATCAAGCAAGACACCCATGCACATCAGTATAAATTAGGCCCTTAGAAAACTATTAACATTGGTGTTGTGTTTGAGAAATTACAAAAGAATCCAAAGAAATAGGGAATCCTTAAAATGGCAATACTTTGTCTGTACACGTGTTGCATTCCTTCCCTGGCTTTACACGCTAGTACAGTTAGGAATCTCCCTTGTGCTCTCGCAGGCATATCCAATTCGCCCTGGGGTAGGGAGAGAAAAAACACACATAAGAACAACATAGGTTAGTCCACTGGTAGTAGGGGCTTTGATGTCTGTGAAACAAATACTTACTTTGACACTGATACTGCCTGTTAATTACTGGGGTTTCATTACAATGTCTTATCAAAAGATCTTAAGCTGTTGTTTCACGTGTGGGACATTATTGGCTGACCCATTGTTTCGTTTGTTTCCTTTTTATTTTGTATTTTCTTAAGGGGTTGATCAGCTTAATATTGCGGAAAGAATGTTGCTTCGTTTGTTTCCTAGTTTTCTACTCCTCCCTTTTTCTACTCCTCCCTTTTTCTACTCCTCCCTTTTTCTACTCCTCCCTTTTTCTACTCCTCCCTTTTTCTACTCCTCCCTTTTTCCTACCAGTTAATTCCATTTAATAAATTAATTCCATTTAATAAATTCCATTTAATCCAGTTAATAAAGAAACAATGTAGACTTTATAAACACTATGTATTGTCTACACTGCAGGTCAAAAGTCAACATTGTTATACATGGAGATATGACACATACTGTATGTGTTCAGGTCCAATACAATTAGCTTCGACAATATATGTGTAATATTAGGGGCTCTTTCTCAACAAGGAAGTTCAACGTCACCGAATCAGCAACTTGCTAATAACACAATAAACAACGTTTTATCAGACCATGTATCTTACGTTTAACCCTGGTGTCCATCTCCTTCTCCATTACTTCTTTGGCCGTAGTGAACTCACTGAGGGTGATCTTATGCACGCTGACACTCTTGTTGAGTGAACCGATCATCTCCTGCTCTTTCTCCTTGTTCACCTCCGCGTATATGTTAATCCAGGGGATTTTTCTGCAGATTGGTAAATGTAGACCGACAACAGCGTTGTTACAATAGGGAATGACTATTCAAAGATGATCTGTCCCTTTGGCAGCATTTCTCAAATACGTAAATTACACTTTTTGTTCAGAGTTGGTATTTTGACAAGACTAAATTAATTATCAAGAAGCCTCTCGATATCTAAGAACATCTTCATCTATCCATCATTAAATCCACGTATGACATCAATGTCTAGTAGTGACATAAGACTGTAATCCTAACGCATATACATTTTGCATAATTTCAGAAAAATCTTTCCCCTTTATATTTATGATTGTGTTAATGTGTTAATTATTTCAAATGACAAGAAACGGCATTAGTTCATTGTTGATTGATGCAGGCTCTACCAATCTAGCATATTATTATAATATGCTTTATTAATGATGATGACAGGTGATTAGAGCAGTGCTGCGATACAGTGTTCAAGGACATAATCATACAGTACTGTACATTCCTCTTGAATTTGTAGATGAGAAACACTGTTAAACCCAGGAATAGTACTGATAGGAGCATCAGCATGGCTGAAGTGCTGTGTCTCGGCATGGAATCCACCAAGGGTGCTGTAACAGAGGGTAGAGGAAGACAATCATTAAACATAACAAGAACAGAGCAACACAATAAAGACTCATCTGGGAACGCCTTGGAGATGTTCCTGCTTCATTGTCAATATGGATCCTATACTGTATAATATTGCGTCACTAATAACAACCATGGAGTATAGTTGAGATATATATTTTGCATCACAACAGTCTGCAACAGTAGGGCTACATACAGTCAATGCATATGCTTCACTTTAATCCATTTTAAGGAAAACAAAATGGTGTTTTTTAGGACCACAGTGTAGAAAAAGAGTTTTGGCGCCAAAACGTTATCAAAAACGTCCAGTGGCCCGTATACAGCAACTAAATGGTTGCTTTTTCTCTAACTAAAAGCCAACTAACTAAAAGCCATCTGCTTAAAACAAGCATTGCGACATTAATATTCCAAGGTAAATACTAAATTATGGTAAAAACAACCCTTTTACAATGACAACTGTCACAAATAAAGTGCAACAGTTACTGTGGAATAAACTGGAATATTGTGACGCTGATTATACTATTCAACATATCTATCTCACCCTCTCGCTGCGGTAATACATTGACTTTGTAATGCATATTCATATCTATTATCAAAGGTAGCACACAGTATATTTTCTACTTTGTATTTTTTCCAGCCCAACTCTGAGAGGTGGCCTGTGATGTCAATGGCCTTTCTGAAGCAGCTTGATTGGGATATGTTCCGCATTGCGTCAAACCACAACATTGAGGAACACGCTGATTCGGTGAGCGAGTTATTTAGCATTTGCATCGGCGATGTCGTACCCATAGCAACTATTAAAACATTCCCAAACCAGAAACCGTGGATTGATGGCAGCATTCGCGCGAAACTGAAAGCGAGAACCACTGCTTTTAACCAGGGCAAGGTGACCGGAAACATGACCGAATACAAACAGCGCAGCTATTCCCTCCGCAAGGAAATCAAACAAGCTAAGCGTCAGTATACAAAGTAGAGTTGCAATTCAACGGCTCAGACACAAGAGGTATGTGGCAGGGTCTACATTCAATCACGGATTACAAAAAGAAACACAGCCCCGTCGCGGACCAGGATGTCTTGCTCCCAGACAGACTAAACAACTTCTTTGCTCGCTTTGAGGACAATACAGTACCACGGCCCGTTACCAAAACCTGCGGACTCTCCTTCACTGCAGCCAACGTGAGTAAAACATTTAAACGTGTTAACCCTCGCAAGGCTGCGGGCCCAGACGGCATCCCCAGCCGCGTCCTCAGAGCATGTGCAGACCAGCTGGCTTGTGGGGCCCCAAAAGGGTGCGTTATGAGCCCTCTCCTGTACTCCCTGTTCACCCACGACTGTGTGGCAATGCACGCCTCCAACTCAATCATCAAGTTTGCAAACAACATTACAGTGGTAGGCCTGATTACCAACAATGACGAGACGGTCTACAGGGAGGAGGTGAGATTGCTAAGGCGAAAACCGCCATGTTTAGTTTTGCCCAACCTAGGTCGAGGCACAGACACGGTCTCAATGGGGATAGCTGAGCTGACTACACTGACTGTGCTAGTGGCAGACTCCACTAAACCCTATTTCATTGTGGAGCTAGAGGAGTTAGAGCCCTGTCTATGTTGGTAGATAAGATGAGAGCACCGCTCCAGCTAGGATGGAGTCCGTCATTCCTCAGCAGGCCCGGCTTGGTCCTGTTTGTGAGTGAGTCCCAGAAAGAGGGCCAATTATCTACAAATTCTATCTTTTGGTAGGGGCAGAAAACAGTTTTCAACCAGCGACTGAGTTGTGAGACTGCTGTAGAGCTCATCACTCCCCCTAACTGGGAGGGGGCCAGAGACAATTACTCGATGCCGACATATCTTTCTAGCTGATTTACACGCTGAAGCTATGTTGCGATTGGTGACCTCTGACTGTTTCATCCTTACATCGTTGGTGCCGATGTGGATAACAATATCTCTATACTTTCTACTCTCGCCAGTTTTAGCTTTAGCCAGCACCATCTTCAGATTAGCGTTAACGTCGGTAGCCCTGCCCCCTGGTAAACAATGTATGATCGCTGGATGGTTCGTTTTAAGTTTAATACTGCGGGTAATGGAGTCGCCAATGACTAGGGTCATTGACAACACCACTCCCATCAACCTACGTGTGTCAGGGAACCACAGCGAGGCTATCCAGTTCCTGCTCATCAAGTCCCCTCAGATTCCCGTGGTATTGGGATTCTCCTGACTCCAGTGACACAATCCCCTCATAAATGGGTCTACTGGTGCAATCATGGGCTGGAGTACATCCTGCCACACCCATTGCCTGAAGTCAGTACAACCTGCCCATGATGTCTTCCTGGGGGCTTGTAAGGTGCCCCGGACATTTCCACCATTCATCTGGGAGGTGTTCAGCAAGACACGGGCCACTTCGCTCCCACTGCACTGACCTTATGACTGCGGGATTGACCTTCTCCCTAGCACGACTCCGGCCCAGAGATGACTGTACTCTCTGCCGGGACCAGAGACCAAGGCCATGGAGACCTACATCATGGACTCCCTTGCTGCAGGATTCATCCATCCTTCTTCTCGGCTCAAGGTTCTTCTTTGTGGAGAAGAAGGACAAGATCCTGCATCCGTGCATTGACTACCAGGGTCTCAATTACATAACGGTAAAGAACCGCTACCCGCTACCACTCACCTCCTTGGCCTTCGAGCCGCTCCAGGAGGCCACCCTTTTTTCCAAGCTGAATTTACAGAACGTCTACCACCTGGTGCAGATACGGGAAGGGGATGAGTGGAAGACCACCTTCAACATGGCCAGAGGTCACCTCGAGTATCTGGTCACGCCATTTCACCTTACTGACGCCCCTGCTGTGTTCCAGGCTCTGGTCAATGATGTTCTCCGGTCTGTCTTTGTCTACCTAGAGTAAATCCTCATCTTCTCCCGTTCCACCCAAGAACATGTGCTCTACATCTGACAGGTTCTCCAACGCCTCTTGGAGAACCAGCTATTTGTTTAAGCAGAGAAGTGCGAGTTCCATCATTCCACAATCCCTTTTCTGGGTTTTATCATCACCACTAGGAGTGTGCAAATGGATCCTGGGAAGGTGAGAGCGGTGGTGGATTAGCCCCAGCCTACTTCCAGGGTGCAACTGCAATGCTTCGTGGGGTTCGTCAACTTCTATCGCCCCCTTTGTGAATATGATGTTGGAGGAATGGTGAAGATGGTGTTGGAGGAATGGAGTCACTGGCCGTAGGGGGCAGAACACCCATTCATCATGTGGACCGACCACAAGAACCTGGATTATCTCTGCACTGCCAAGCACCTCAACTCCAGGCAAGCCAAAAATGCCCTGCAGTTCACACAGTTCAACTTCTCACTCTTGTATCGGCCGGGATCCAAGAATGTCAAGTCGCATGCACTGTCCCACTGCTATAGCCCCACGGGTACCACCCCAGAGCCCGAGACCATCCTTCCCATCTCGTGCCCGGTGATGGCACTCAACTGAGCTGTGCTCAGAATAAGACTCCTCTGCAAGCTCTGGCTGGTCTTCTGCAACCACTACCTGTCCCTCACCGACCCTGGTCCCACATATGCCTGGATTTCATCACGGTTCTCCCGGGTCTCCCCCCATCTGAGGGCAACACTGCCATCCTGACTGTGGTTGACCGGATTTCCAAGGCCGCTCACTTCATTCCTCTCCCAAACTACCCAGCTCATGGTGCAGCAAGTAGACATGGTCTCCGACCAGGGGCCTCCGTTCTCATCCCGGTTCTGAAAGGCGTTCTACGCCCTCATTGGGTCGTCAGCCAGCTTGTCCTCTGGGTTCCACCCCTAGTCCAATGGCCAGTTGGAGCGAGCCAACCAGGATCTTGGGACTACTCTGCCTGCCATACCTGGTCTCCACCAAACCCACCTCCTGGAGCCAGCAGCTGGTGTGGGTCGAGTATGCACACAGCACCATTCCCTGCTCTGCCACGGGCCTATCTCCGATTGACTGTTCCCTGGGGTATCAGCCCCTGCTCTTCCCTGAGCAGGAGGAACAGGTCGGTGTACCTTCTGCCCAGATGTTTGTCCGCCGCTGTTGTTGCACCTGCAGGAGAGCCCAGTTGGACCTCCTCAAAACCACATCCAGGTATCAATGATAGGCGGATTGCCATCGTCTCGGGCAGAAGGTATGGCTATCCCCACCAGGTAGAATCTTGCACACTCTCCCCCCGGTTCAACGGCCCATTTCCCATCTCCAAGATTATTAGCCCCTCTGCTGTTCATCTTCTGTTGCCCCATACCCTTCATATACATCCCACCTTTCATGTGTCCAGAGTCAAACCTTTGTCTCACAGCCCTGTCTCCTGTTTCCATGTCAAGACCACAAACTAAAGGTAGACCGATTATGATTTTTCAATGCCGATACCGATACCAATTATTGGAGGACCAAAAAAAGCCGATACCAATTAATTGGCCGATTTTTATATATATATTTGGAATAATGATAATTACAACAATACTGAATGAACAATGAACACCTTTATTTAATTTAAAATAATACATCAATAAAATCAATTCAGTCTCAAATAAATAATGAAATATGCTCAATTTGGTTTAAATAATACAAAAACAAAGTGTTGGAGGAGTTAAATAAAAGTGCAATATGTGCCATGTAAAAAAGCTAACGTTTAAGTTCCTTGTTCAGAACATGAGAACATATGAAAGCTGGTGGTTCCTTTTAACACGAGTCTTCAATATTCCCAGGTAAGAAGTTTTAGGTTGTAGTTGTTATAGGACTACTTCTCTCTATACCATTTGTATTTCATATACTTTTGACTATTGGATGTTCTAATAGATACTTAGTATTGCCAGCCTAATCTCAGGAGTTGATAGGCTTGGAGTCATAAACAGCGCAACGCTTGAAGCATTGCGAAGAGCTGCTGGCGAACACAGGAAAGTGCTGTTTGAATGAATGCTTACGAGCCTGCTGCTGCCTACCACCGCTCAGTCAGACTGCTCTATCAAATCATAGACTTAATTATAATATAATAACACACAGAAATACGAGCCTTAGGTCATTAATATGGTCACATCTGGAAACTATCATTTTGAAAACAAAACGTTTATTCTTTCAGTGAAATATGGAACCGTTCCATATTTTATCTAACGTGTGGCCTAAATATTGTCTAAATATTGCTGCCTCTAATTGGGAACCACATTAGCACCAACATAGAAATAAATATACTAGATCACCCACTAGTCACGCCCTGACCTACTACACCATAGAGAACCAAGGGCTCTCTATGGTCAGGGTGTGACACCTAGATAATATTGCTTGCTAACATGAATTTATTTTAAATATATATACTTCTGTGTTAGGATTTTAAGAAAGGCATTGATGTTTATGGTGAGGTACATTCGTGCAACGATTGTGTTTTTTTTCGCAAATGCGCTTTTGTTAAATCATCCCCCGTTTGATGAAGTAGGCTGTGATTCAATGATAAATTAACAGGCACCACATCGATTATATGCAACGCAGGACAAGCTAGATAAACTAGTAATATCATCAGCCATGTGTAGTTAACTACTGATTATATTAAGATTGATTGTTTTTTATAAGATAAGTTTAATGCTAGCTAGCACCTTACCTTGGGTCCTTGCTGCACTCGCATAAGAGGTAGTTAGCCTGCCACGCAGTCTCCTCGTGGAGTGCAATGTAATCGGCTATAACCGGTGTCCAAAAATGATGATTACTGATTGTTATGAAAACTTGAAATCGGCCCTAATTAATCGGCCAATCCTATTAATTGGTCGACCTCTACTGCAAGCTGTCATCAAGGCAAAGGGTGGCTACTTTGAAGGATCTAATATGTCAAATATATTTGGATTTGTTTAACACTTTTTCGGTGACTACGTGTTTCCATATATGTTTTTTCATAGTTTTGATATCTTCACTATTATTCTACAATGTAGAAAATAGTAAAAAAAATATATAGAAAACCCTTAAATGAGTAGGTGTGTCCAAACTTTTGACTGGTACTGTATATTAAAATATGTTATGTCTGGTTATGACATCTATGTAGGTGAGTCAACTACCACACAAGGCAAACCAATCCATTCTACTTGTAAATAGTATGTTAAATAACATTTTTCTACCATTGTAATTGTGCCCACATTGATGTAAAACATGTGCCTAGCCCAATGCTCTGTTGCTGATGACTGGGATGAATACAGGAGAAGGACAAACACCCTCTTTGGAACTTTTGACTGACATATGGTCACTTACGTCAAGATAGAACTGCCAAAGGGGGAGGAGTTGCAGTCTACTGCAAAGATAGCCTGCAAAGTAATGTCATACTTTCCAGATCCATACCCAAACAGTTCGAACTACTAATTTTGAAAATTACTCTCTCCAGAAATAAGTCTCTCACTGTTGCCGCCTGCTACCGACCCCCCTCAGCTCCCAGCTGTGCCCTGGACACCATTTGTGAATTGATCGCCCCCCATCTAGCCTCAGAGTTTGTTCTGTTAGGTGACCTAAACTGGGATATGCTTAACACCCCGCCAGTCCTACAATCTAAGCTAGATGCCCTCAATCTCACACAAATCATCAAGGAACCCACCAGGTACAACCCTAACTCTGTAAACAAACAAAGGCACCCTCATAGACGTCATCCTGACCAACTGGCCCTCCAAATACACCTCCGCTGTCTTCAACCAGGATCTCAGCGATCACTGCCTCATTGCCTGTATCCGCTACGGAGCCGCAGTCAAACGACCACCCCTCATCACTGTCAAACGCTCCCTAAAACACTTCTGTGAGCAGGCCTTTCTAATCGACCTGGCCCGGGTATCCTGGAAGGACATTGACCTCATCCCGTCAGTTGAGGATGCCTGGTCATTCTTTAAAAGTAACTTCCTCACCATTTTCGATAAGCATGCTCCGTTCAAAAATGCAGAAGAACAGATACAGTCCTTGGTTCACCCCAGACCTGACTGCCCTCGACCAGCACAAAAACATCCTGTGGCGGACTGCAATAGCATCGAATAGTCCCGGGATATGCAACTGTTCAGGGAAGTCCGGAACCAATACACGCAGTCAGTCAGGAAAGCTAAGGCCAGCTTCTTCAGGCAGAAGTTTGCATCCTGTAGCTCCAACTCCAAAAAGTTCTGGGACACTGTGAAGTCCATGGAGAACAAGAGCACCTCCTCCCAGCTGCCCACTGCACTGAGGCTAGGTAACACGGTCACCACCGATAAATCCATGATTATCAAAAACTTCAATAAGCATTTCTCAACGGCTGGCCATGCCTTCCGCCTGGCTACTCCAACCTCGGCCAACAGCTCCGCCCCCGGCAGCTCCTCGCCCAAGCCTCTCCAGGTTCTCCTTTACCCAAATCCAGATAGCAGATGTTCTGAAAGAGCTGCAAAACCTGGACCCGTACAAATCAGCTGGGCTTGACAATCTGGACCCCTATTTCTGAAACTTTCCGCCGCCATTGTCGCAACCCCTATTACCAGCCTGTTCAACCTCTCTTTCATATCGTCTGAGATCCCCAAGGATTGGAAAGCTGCCGCAGTCATCCCCCTCTTCAAAGGGGGAGACACCCTGGACCCAAACTGTTACAGACCTATATCCATCCTGCCCTGCCTATCTAAGGTCTTCGAAAGCCAAGTCAACAAACAGGTCACTGACCATCTCGAATCCCACCGTACCTTCTCCGCTGTGCAATCTGGTTTCCGAGCCGGTCACGGGTGCACCTCAGCCACACTCAAGGTACTAAACGATATCATAACCTCCATCGATAAAAGACAGTACTGTGCAGCCGTCTTCATTGACCTTGCCAAGGCTTTCGACTCTGTCAATCACCATATTCTTATCGGCAGACTCAGTAGCCTCGGTTTTTCAGATGACTGCCTTGCCTGGTTCACCAATTACTTTGCAGACAGAGTTCAGTGTGTCAAATCGGAGGGCATGCTGTCCGGTCCTCTGGCAGTCTCTATGGGGGTGCCACAGGGTTCAATTCTCGGGCCGACTCTTTTCTCTGTATATATCAATGATGTTGCTCTTGCTGTGGGCGATTCCCTGATCCACCTCTACGCAGACGACACCATTCTATATACTTTCGGCCCGTCATTGGACACTGTGCTATCTAACCTCCAAACAAGCTTCAATGCCATTCAACACTCCTTCCGTGGCCTCCAACTGCTCTTAAACGCTAGTAAAACCAAATGCATGCTTTTCAACCGATCGCTGCCTGCACCCGCATGCCCGACTAGCATCACCACCCTGGATGGTTCCGACCTTGAATATGTGGACATCTATAAGTACCTAGGTGTCTGGCTAGACTGCAAACTCTCCTTCCAGACTCATATCAAACATCTCCAATCGAAAATCAAATCAAGAGTCGGCTTTCTATTCCGCAACAAAGCCTCCTTCACTCACGCCGCCAAGCTTACCCTAGTAAAACTGACTATCCTACCGATCCTCGACTTCGGCGATGTCATCTACAAAATGGCTTCCAACACTCTACTCAGCAAACTGGATGCAGTCTATCACAGTGCCATCCGTTTTGTCACTAAAGCACCTTATACCACCCACCACTGCGACCTGTATGCTCTAGTCGGCTGGCCCTCGTTACATATTCGTCGCCAGACCCACTGGCTCCAGGTCATCTACAAGTCCATGCTAGGTAAAGCTCCGCCTTATCTCAGTTCACTGGTCACGATGGCAACACCCATCCGTAGCACGCGCTCCAGCAGGTGTATCTCACTGATCATCCCTAAAGCCAACACCTCATTTGGCCGCCTTTCGTTCCAGTACTCTGCTGCCTGTGACTGGAACGAATTGCAAAAATCGCTGAAGTTGGAGACTTTTATCTTCCTCACCAACTTCAAACATCAGCTATCTGAGCAGCTAACCGATCGCTGCTGCTGTACATAGTCTATTGGTAAATAGCCCACCCATTTTCACCTACCTCATCCCCATACTGTTTTTATTTATTTACTTTTCTGCTCTTTTGCACACCAATATCTCTACCTGCACATGACCATCTGATCATTTATCACCCCAGTGTTAATCTGCAAAATTGTAATTATTCGCCTACCTCCTCATGCCTTTTGCACACATTGTATATAGACTCCCCCCTTTGTTTTCTACTGTGTTATTGACTTGTTAATTGTTTATTCCATGTGTAACTCTGTGTTGTCTGCCACACTGCTATGCTTTATCTTGGCCAGGTCACAGTTGCAAATGAGAACTTGTTCTCAACTAGCCTACCTGGTTAAATAAAGGTGAAATTAAAAAATAAAATAAAAATTACGTGATAGACGAATATGGCTTATATTATTCCCCTTACAACAGCAAAACAATTCTATATTTTGGAATCAAAGTTTGTTTGTTTGTTCACAACATTATATACATGTATACTTAGTGTGCTAACTGTTAACATTAGCTAGCCTACCATAGCTAGCTAGTTGTTGTTAGTTGTCCATGGGTTTTTCATACATTTAACTCACAAGACTCTTTTAGAATTCATTTGTATAAGTAGCACTATTTTATAGAGAGTGAATCAGATGCATTGTTGATGCAACAACAGTACATGGGTGTCATTAGTTGTTTTGAACACCACCATATTTAGTGGTAGGGAAGCTAACCTTAGCTAAACAAACACTACTGTAACTAGATGGTTGCTAACATTTAAGTAGCTAGCTACATGAATAGCTGAGAGCTAGCTTTAGAATGTATTGTTGTTGAGAAAACGGGATTGTTACGTATTTGAGAATGTGTGAAAGTGTTTGCTGTTGCCATAATACACTATAATTGGTGTGTTGTTTACGTTTTTAGCTTTCTTTAGTGGTGTCACTGCATTGTAGCATACTCCATCTGCTGCATCCAAGGGAAAGGAAGAATCTTGGTGGGGAAAAAACACATTTGAATAAATAATACAATTCAGAAGTTAAATACTTTGATGTTCTTGAAGTTACTTTATTTTCATCGTATTATGAATAACTCACGGAAAAAACACACTGTCATGAAGCATTATGACCATCCTGTTTGACTTTACATGGACTAAAAAAATACACTTCATGACACTAGAAAATGTAATATTACATAAACATACTGTTTACAAGTTGGCTACCGTGTAATGGAATAATTTGCTTTGTGTGTTAGGTTTTGTGGGATTTGACACTCATGTGGATGTCATAACCGGCCATAAAATAACGTAATATGTCACAACAGGTCTAATTATATGTGCCATGACAATGTTCTGACCACATAATGACCGTTTGTTGTTTTTGCTGTTATGACCTACTATGACATGGTTATGACCGTGTCATAATGTGTTATGACCCTAGGTGTCAAATAAAATGTTACCCTTTTTTCAACCCAATCTCAATCACCATGTTATTGCGAAAGTGTATTTATGTCTTGATGGGAAAAGTACGTCTTGCCAAACAACTATTTTTTCTTCAAAATAGCTACTACTAAATGTTTTTTATTTATAATGGCCTTTCATCCACTTTAGATTAGCAGCAAGGCACGAGTTCCAACCAGCAATAAGTGTCCATTTTAAAAGCCACAAATGTTTTATAGGTTCTCTATGGGGCTATCGGCGGACAATGGAGTGGCGTAGTAGGCAAGTCACATACACTTGAAGCACATCAATTATCATGCCTTAAAATCAATATTTGAGTAGTAAAGTACTGGACAAATAGAGAGCAAAGGAATGACTTGTAATGAGGGGAAAGAGGTATAGAAGGAATGGTAGGGGGAAGGGGATAGGATGCAATAGCCCCTGTAAAAATCAAAACACTCAGACTGTTTGTTCTCTTTGCGATTACTCATTAGTCTAAAAAGCCTTCTTGGGTAAACCTGGCATTCTATGTTCCCCAAACTAATTGGCTGAAGTGAAAATAAGATCTGGGATGAGGGAGGAAAGTAGGTGAGTGAGACAGTCAGATGAGTGAGCGTTTGAGAGAATTTTGTCCACGCCCAAATTTGGCTGAAAAACCACCTCTGCGGGGCTGTATCTTGTCGCTTTAATATTTAAACAGCAAACATTTTTGGAGTGGCTTCCTCACAATCTTACTGTATGCAAAGCTAAATAAATAAGATGAAACAGTTGTCAATTACAAATTACAATTGTAAACACACCATGATGTAGATTCTGTTTTTCATTCGTCGCAAACTTGACGATATTGGGTTATTCTATCTTAACTCCTTCCAATAGTGCATTATTTCCAACAATATTGTTATAAATAGGTTATGATGATTCACCTATGACTATAATTGTATTCTGTGAGGTAAAGTACAGTTGTCACCCTGGAAAGGAATGGGGGGGTCGAGAAAGGGATGCCATTTGCCCACTACAGAAGAAGTGCACTCTCTTGGGAAAAAATAGGACATGTTAACCTCTTGCACCACACTGAGAGGTGCATTAACAGCTGGTGGTGAAACCAGGGGGGGCTTCCGCGAAACATACTAAAATATCTGAATTTGCCAAAAGTCACTGTCTGGAACCTGAGAGGGAACCTTCGGCCATCTTCCATGTTCCGCAGGTTGGAGAAAAGAAGACGCCGGAAAAAACAGAGAAGGAATGACTTCTCAAATAACTTAAAATAGCCTATATTACTGAACTCCCCATTCAAACCTCCAGTGGCGGTGGATTGGAATCAGTCTAGGAGTAAAAGCCATAGAGCTGTACTGCAGTACGGCAACATTGCAGTTTAATGGACCTTGACTTTAATTGCGATGTTGATGCCCCTTCTCATCTTGGCTTTATTGTGTGGAGTTGTTTACCTTGACATGGAATATGTTTGAACTTGAAGGTGAACTAAATGCGAACAGCAGAAAAATACAAATAAATGAATAAAAAAATTCTAATAACACTTTGTATGGCGATTGTTGCACAATATCTAGACTATGAACCCTATGTCAACTCTAGCAGTACAGGAATGAATAGGCCTTGATATGATTTCCTTTTAGAGAAAGGGTAAGAGAGATGAAAGGAGGGATGGTTTGATAGGATTAAACTGTATATGGAGGAGCATATGACACATGAACTAGTGTTCATAAACTCAATAGATACCGTATAATGTATGTAGGTCCCAAAAGGTTGTATAACAAAACGTTTTGTATGAAAAGAGGTGCTGTAACAGTCTATTGAGGCTAGCAATTAATAGCTCAAGCTAGATCTATAGCTGTCTATATCTGAGTGAGCCCCTCAGTTCAACACAATTCAATTGGCTGGTGCTATACTATACTGCCATGAGTAAAACACTTTCTAGAAGTAGAAAGTATTTTGATCAACGTTTTTTTCACCGGTTTTTTCCCTCACAGAGAGCAGAGATAATAAGAGAAGTCAAGATGAGTTTGGTCTGTTTATAGTATGCATGTTGAAGGGGTGTGTCGTCTACCATCATTCGCATCCCAGCATTCACTTCCTGAAGTTCTCAAAAATGAGTGAACCCTTACTCACCTCATTTTGTATTAGCATCTTTGGTCTGACAGACGATTACGTGAAACCCAGAATGCATTGTATGTCAACAAACCTGCCTCCACACACATAGCTGTAATTAGCTTAGCACATCATAATCAGTACAACCTTCAAAAAAGTATTTTACACACACACACTATGTGCCCATTACAATCTATGCAAGAATCAGAATGCATGATTTATCACCGGTAATTGAAAAACATGAGAATAATACAGTCAATATATCAATAATTACCACACAAAACACTTTCTGGTAGTGATTTATTGATACAAATGGAGCGTGCAGGTTGTCAATCACGTAACCTCTCACTCCCACTCTGAGCCATTCAGTGTTGTTGTTTATGTATGTAGCTAGTGAGCTAAGCTGTAGCATTTGTAATGTCTTTCAAAAGGAGACAACTCACAAATGCGGAAATTCTGGAGATCAAAAAAAAAATTCTGACAATGACTCTGAAAGACAGTTGTGAGCTGCCCCCCAGCCCATGAGAACCCCGAATCTGATGACTCCTTGACCACTGACAAAGTCCCAGTTCCCTTCGAAGATGCTGGTGGTGATGGAGGCAGACTAACAATGGATGAAGTACAGGAGTTCTGTGATAGCTGGAAGGCTGCCAGCCGTTTCACCCCTCCTGGCCCTGCTGTTTGCTTTGATGACTCCCAGTCTGGAGTGCAACGCCCCTTGCCATTTCCATCTGAGGCAGAGTGCTTCAATTTCTTTTATGACAGAGGAGCTTGTGGAAGACATAGCAGAGACCAATCGCCATGCCTTGGAGCTACAGGAGAAGAGAGAGCCAGGAGTGGGGGGGACAACCACAATTAGTGAAATGTATACCTTCCTGGTGACAGTCCTTCTCATGGGGATAGTAAAGAACTCCCCCAAGTGAGCTACAGTAGAAACGGTATAACACGACATACAGAAACTATTATAATGTAATAAGGCACTTACTTTGATAGCAGTCTGGATTTGAACATAGAAGGGGCGCTGCTCCTTACAGCTGCGCTACTTGGGAGTAATAAGGCCAGGGTAGCTTCAAAATACAACACATGCTAATACTTCTCTGACGCAATTAGCATTGTTTTCAGAGCTAATAGAAGAATGTAGCTAGCTACCTAAGTATTGAGTATAACACCATAAAGGTTATGAAATGAGTAACGTTGCTTCGTGTGTCTGCGGTTATAAGGAATGTACACAAAAATATTATGCTACAGTAGAAATGACATAACAGACATGCAGAAACTATTATGACGTAATAAGGCACTTACTTTGATAGAAACGCACACATCGCCAAAGTTATTATTGGTAACAAAAACAACTATGACTGTGATGCAGGCAACAGCCGGAACATGTGAACATGTGTGTGCAGGACGGGAGATGAGCAAATGTCTGCAGACTTAAACTGCACTAACAATTGTCAAGTGTTGGGGGAATTTTGTCCGGGTCAGAAATGTCAATTTTTTTTATTGGTCCACAAAAGTAAAAATGACTACTTTTATGTGAATGAATGAGGTGGAACACACCTCAATTCAAACTGTTCTTAGAAAATAAAAAACTTGCTAGAAAATAATTTGAAATGGACACAAATAAAAACAGTGCCTTGGTTTGAGGGCAGCGCGGATTAAATGTACTGTTACAATCACATTCTGGAATAGAAAGAACGTTCTAACATCACGTGCATAAAAAAAACTCACGCTGGGGCGACCGTTAAGAGACATTTGGAACTCACACATGAAAGGGTTAATTAAACTCCTGATCTATGTTCTGGTTGTTTCCTTCCTCTAATGGCCTTCTGATGGGTGGGAAAGCTGACAGAGATGTTGGTGTGTGTGAGTGTGTGCGTATGCGCATGCTCACGGTTTGACGAGTGGAGATGATTGATCACACAAGTGCTTTTTTAGATAATTGGGGAAATGTCCTCTTCTCATATATCCTGACATACTCAAATGTAAAGTACCCTCAAACGTTGCATACCAAGTGAGATGGCTGCTATATGTGTTAATTAGCATTACATCAGGTAGAATAATTTGATTAGGGAGATCTGAGAGCGAGAGGTAGTACTGATCCTTACCTTGGACTGCTATCGTCTTGGTGTCTTGCAGTATGGTGTTGGCTGAAGACACTTGGACCGTAACATTGTTCATTCCCTCGCTGGTGAAGGTGTATGAGATTCTCCCGTCTAAGCTGATCACCGGCTGGAGGAAGAGGGAACATGGACAAAATTGATGATCACACATTGATCCGTGTAGTATCTGGGATCTACATCTGTTTATATTAGTTACTGTGCTGTTACTAAGCAGTAATGTATTACGGCAGTGTTACGTTACTACACCTAATAGTAAATGCACATGCCCACTGGAATGCCGGGAACTGTAGAGCACGAGGGGTTTTGACTAAACAAAAAACTAACTGTACTCCCGTCTCCTGCCTGGTCATTTCTCCACAACACAAATATTACAAAAAGCCACAAATCCCTTCACCTAAAACCTTTAGCTAAAACCCCAGAACATGAAAGAAATCCATTTCAGATGGATATAAGACCTAGAACCTGAACCTAAGACTTAGAACCTGACATACAAATAAGATGTCTGAACAAAATACAAAATCAGAGACGGCTTCACCTCAATCATAGTCGTCTTCATTAATAGAAGAGGTCAATGTATGTAATACCATAGACATCATGTATAACCCATATATACATCAGTGGAGGCTACTGAAGGGAGGACAGCTCATAATAATGGCTGAAATGGAATGGAACTAAAATGAAAACCAGGTCTTTGATGTGTTCGATGCTGTTCAATTGGTTTCTGTTTCAGCCATGACAATAAGCCTGTCCTCTGATTTAGTTACAGTGACACCAGCCACAACTGCAGTACATGTACAGTATATGGCAAGACCCCTTTTGAATAGTGTCAGTTTACCTTTGCTAATGTTGTACAGTTGGTAATCCACATACAGTATACTGTATACTATACATAACATCAAAAGAGGATCTGTGTCTGCACCAGGACAAATCTCCAATTTACTTCACTGCTGTTCCCCAGCCACCAGAAGTAGGTGAGGGTCCTGGAGTGGATGGGCCACACCACTGCTGTTAGGTTTACTGCCTTGTTCTTGATGGCCACAAATGCAGCCAGCAGCTGGACATGTTCCACAGGACCTGATACAAACACAGAGGATGATTCAGATGTGGATGATTCAGACTCAGTAGAGGATTATTCCCTCAGTATATAATTGTAATTACATATATATATTGTTTCAGACTACCTACTTCACAATATGAAAAGCACTCACACATCGAAATATTATTTTTAGATTATTTTTTGATAAATATGAAAAGCACTGGCACATCGACATATTCATTTTACAGGTGCTTGGGAAAAAGAAATAGAAACCTTCTTAAATGAAGAATTATAGAAAAGAAGATCTCTCACACTGAGCTTGCCAGTATCACTATCATTATCACTGGGGTGGTGTGTGGGATCTTCTTCTCAGTAAGACTACTTTAGCTGAAAAGGGAAGGTGAATGAAATCTTACTCAACAATTATCATAACTGTCATAATGTTTTATAGTTTTGATGGAATTTAGTTGAAGAACAAGATTTATTCTAGACTTAAAACACGCTTTATCATGTTTTTGACGTGATACCTTATGAGTAATACTGTGGTCTGCCATGCTGAGACCGTAATGGGAGCTGGCGTGGGTGTATGTGGCATTACAGTGATCTAAGTGGTGAAGGTTCCTATAGCGGAGAGATATAACACGGTATTATTTTATTTTATTTTTATGTTACCCCCTTTTCTCCCCAATTTCGTGGTATCCAATTGTTAGTTGTTACTATCTTGTCTCAACTCCCGTACGGGCTCGGGAGAGACGAAGGTCGAAAGCCATGCATCCTCCGAAACACAACCCAACCAAGCCGCACTGCTTCTTAACACAGCACGCATCCAACCCGGGAAGCCAGCCGCATCAATGTGTCGGAGGAAACACCGTGCACCTGGCGACCTGGTTAGTGTGCATTGCGCCCGGCCCGCCACAGGAGTCGCTAGTGCGTGATGAGACAAGGATATCTCTACCGGCCAAACCCTCCCTAAACAGGACGTTGCTAGGCCAGAGTCTCTGGTGGCACAGCTAGCACTGCGATGCAGTGCCCTAGACCACTGCGCCACCTGGGAGGCCATAACACAGTATTTTAACAGTAAATCTCCGGATGACAGTGGTGTGACTCGGCTTTCTGTTGTGTACATCTCCGCCTGGGCTTCTGTTAACTCTTATCCTCTTGAACTGAGACTAATCTTTATCTTTATCCTAGCTTTCAAACGCATGCAGTGTATGTATGTGTGTGTGTGTGTGTGTGTGTGTGTGTGTGTGTTTGATGTGTGTGATATGTGTGACAGAGAGAGAAAGTGTGTGTATATATGTGTCTCTTTTAAGTCTGTGTCTCTGTGGATGTGTGTGTGTGTGTGATGTGAGTCATTTGGACAGGCTCCCTAAACTGTGCCTGTTGTAAAAATAAAAAAAATTACAATTGGATATCTGTGGCTGCATCGTGCTAAAAGCATCACCTGCACTCTCTTTCCCCTGTAAATGACCTCAAAATGTACAAAACCATGGAGAAAAAAACACTAGCATAATATATGACATAAAAAATATCAAAGTACACTGATTGAAAGTGTCGTGGTGACCAGAGACAACATTTAAATGGAACTTTCACTAATTGACAAAGCCTCCCTGTTCAAATCCAGAGACCAGGGGGAAATTAAAACACTTCTCCGCAAGGAGCTGATGAACAATTGAGAGCATCCTGTCGGCCTATAGGGCAACTGCACCGCCCACTACCACAGGGCTCTCCAGAGGATGGTGTGGTCTGCCCAATGCATCACCGGGGTCAAACTGCCTGCCCTCCAGGACACCTACACCTACAATACCCGATGTCACAGGAAGGACAAAAAGATCATCAAGAACAACAACCACCCGAGCCACTGCCTGTTCACCCCACTATCATCCAGAAGGCGACGTCAGTACAGGTGCATCAAAGCTGGGACCGAGAGACTGAAAAACATTGCTTCTATCTCAAGGCCATCAGAATGTTAAATAGCCATCACTAGCACATTAGAAGCAGCTACCCTATATACACAGAGTTGAAATCAGTGGCCACTTTAACCTATGTGTGGTCTTAAGGGTAAAAAATGACCCACCGTTATGTTTAACTTGAAATTAGATGACTTTTCCTAGAGTGACCCCAACATTAGAAAAAGTGAAACGTCACCTTTGTTCATATTTCCATGAAAGCTGTACACCACCAGGGTACAAAGATTGTTTTAGGGTCATTTTTGACCCAGCAGTTATAAAATCATTTACACACACACACACACACACACACACACACACACACACACACACACACACACACACACACAGAGACTCAGACACACACATGGTGCTAATGATTGAACTCAGAAAAAACTAACCGCATACATGACTCAAGTTCACAGACAAAATAAAAACAATTTCAGACTAAATAAAAATGTCCTAAAAGCAGTCAGAGGCTATACAGGTGCTGCAGATGACAGTCCCCCAGTCCTCTCTTTGCTGAAGCCATGAGCGCACGTTTCAGTGCCCAACAGGTCATAGATCTGATTTTTTCAGATGTCCAGGAGGAACAAGAGAACAATGATTTAGAAGAGGAGGAGGTATCTGAAGAAGTAGATGGGAAAGAATACAACACAGAGAACGATGCATCATCTTCAGATGATGAAATCCAAGCTGAAAGAGAGACATTTTTGTCAAAGAACAGCAAAATAACATGGTCCTTGTCACCATATGACAACCAGGGCAGGATGGCAGCACAAAATGTCATAACGATGACCCCAGGGCACACAAGACATGCAGTTGCCCATGCCCAGGACATCGCCTCAACATTCTACATGTTCATCACACCAGCCATTGAAAAAATCTGGACAGAACAAATTTGGAGGGTTTCCATTAACTGGAAAAGGATGGATGAGATTGAGCTGTGTGCCTACATAGAGTTACTAATCTTAAAGGGTGTGTATAGGTCCCGAGGTGAGGCTACAAGTAGTCTCTGGGATGCAGAGAGATGAATGGTGATTTTCTGTGCCACTATGCTACTGAAAGTCTTTCACAAGAATGCTACGATTTGATAACCGCGAGTCAAGACCTGCAAGAAGTGTGAGAGACAAACTGTCGGCCATAAGAGAGATCTGAGAGAAGAGGATGGAGCATCTGCCATACCTCTACAGCCCTGGGCCAGAAGAAACAGTGGATGAGCAACTGGTTCCATTCAGAAGTACATTTTTATTTTTATATCTGTAATGTAAGTGATTTTCAATGTTAAAGTTATTATGTATTGCTGTAATATCATTGGTTTATGTGATTGTTTTACATTCTCCCAACCAATTCGGCTATTTGTTAGTTTTTTTTGCATTTTGTGTAACTTTAAAAAAAACTTATTGTGTATATTATGTGGCTGCTACTTTCTCTTATGACCGAAAATAACTTCTTGACATCAGAAAAGCAATTACTCACCATGGACTGGAAGAAACTTTTTCAGTTAACTTCTCTAGGGTAGGGAGCAGCATTTGGAACTTTGGATGAAAAGCATGCCCAAATTAAACTGCCTTCTACTCAGGCCCAGAAGATAGGATATGCATAGAATTAGTAGATTTGGATAGAAAACACTCTACAGTTTCCAAAACTGTTAAATAATGTCTGTGAGTATAACAGAACTGATATATCAGGCGAAAACCCGAGGAAAATCCAACCAGGAAATACTATTATTATGAAAGGCTGTTTTTCCATTGAAAGTCTATCCACCATACAAAGACTTAGGACCCAGTTCACAGTCTCTATGGCTTCCCCTACATGTGACCAGTCTTTAGGCATTGTTTCAGGCTTTTACTCTGACAAATGAGGGAGATACAGCACTTTCAATCAGTGGCCAGTGGAAATTTCCATTCATCAGCCATGCCCCTGATCGGGAACGCACCTTTCTTGTTTCTCCTTTCCTATTGACGAAGCTTTTGTCCGGTTAAAATATTATTAATTATTTATGACAAAAACAACCGGAGGATTGATTTTTAACATCGTTTGGCATGTTTCTACTAACTTTTATTGTACTTTTTTTGGATTTACTTCTGGACTTAGTGCACGCGCCTTAAGCATTTGGATTACTGTACAAAACGCACAAAAAGGAGGTAATTGGTCATAAAGAGGGACATTATCGAAGAAAACAAACATTTATTGTCTAATATGGAGACCTGGGAGTGCCACCAGATGAAGATCATCAATGGTAAGTGATTCATTTTAATGCTATTTCTGACTTTTGTGACACTCGACTTGGCTGGAAAATGGCTATATGGGTTTCTGTGGCTAGGTGCAGACCTAACATAATCGCAAAGTGTGCTTTCACCAATGCATTTCTGACCATAATGCGCCAATGTAAATTGAGATTTTTGGATATAAATATGAACTTTATCGAACAAAACATACATGTACTGTGTAACATGAAATCCCATGAGTGCCATCTGATCAAAGGTTAGTGATTTCATTTTATCTCTATTTCTGCTTTTTGTGACTCCTTTCTTTGGCTAGAAAAATGGCTGTATGGTTTTCTGTGACTAGCTGCTGACCTAACATAATCGCATGGTGTACTTTCGCAGTAAATCCTTTTTGAAAACGGACACGGTGGTTGGATTTACAAGAATTGTATCTTGAAAATGGTGGATAATACTTGTATGTTTGAGGAATTGGAATTATGGGATTTCTGTTGTTTTGAATTTGGTGCCCTGCAATTTCACCGGCTGTTGTCGAGGTGGGACGCTAACCTCTTGTACCAGAGAGGTTAAATGCAGCATTTCTACATTGTGAATAGAGAGAACCCAGATATTCATGATGAATGACAGGTTGTTTTTTCATGCAAAATTAAGCTGCTTTATTTTAGTTGTATTTTAGTTGTTCAGTGAAGGCGGGTCATTTTTTACCCTTTTTACCCTTGTTTTTGAAAGAAAGCAAATTTTTTATCGATTAAAATAACATCAAATTGATTAGAAATACAGTCTAGACATTGTTAATGTTGTGAATTACTATTGTCTCGCAAAACACCAGTCTCAATTTCAACGGTGAAGAGGCGACTCCGGGATGCTGGCATTCTAGGCAGAGTTCTTCTGTCCAGTGTCAGTGTTCTTTTGCCCATCTTAATCTTTTATTTTTATACTATTTAATGAAGCTGCCAGTTGGAGAGTTGTGAGGCGTCTGTTTCTCAAACTAGACACTAATTGTTCTCTTGCTCAGTTGTGCATCAGGGCCTCCCACTCCTCTTTCTATTCTGGTTAGTGCCAGTTTGCGCTATTCTGTGAAGGGAGTAGTACACAGCATTGTACGAGATCTTCAGTTTCTTCGTAATTTCTCTTATGGAATAGCCTTCATTTCTCAGAATAAGAATAGACTGGCGAGTTTCCGAAGGAAGTCCTTGTTTCTGGCCATTTTGAGCCTGTAATCGAACCCACAAATGCTGATGCTCCAGATTCTCAACCAGTCTAAAGAAGGCCAGTTGTATTGCTTCTTTAATCAGAACAACAGTTTCCAGCTGTGCTAACATAATTGTAAAAGGGTTTTCTAATGATCAATTAGCCTTTTAAATGATCAACTTGGAATAGCTAACACAACGTGCCATTGGAACGCAGGAGTGATGGTTGCTGATAATGGGCCTCTGTACGCCTTTGTAGATTTTCCATAAAAAATCTGCTGTTTCTAGCTACAATAGTCATTTACAACATGTCTACACTGTATTTCTGATGAACTTGATGTTATTTTAATCAACAAAAAAAAATTTTTTCTTTCTAAAACAAGGACATTTCTAAGTGACCCAAAACTTTTGAATGGTAGTGCATATACTATATTCTATTCTACTGTATCTTATTCTATGCCGCTTTGACATTGCTCGCCCAAATATTTATATATTCTTAATTCCATTCCTTTACTTTAGATTTGCGTGCATTGTGTGTTTGCATTGTGTGATTGCATCATATTCTGCCCCACCGTGAGAGCAGTGTGTTTGCCTGTTACTGCTAATGAGGTGTGTGTGTGTCTCTCTCTCGCTCTCTCTCTGTGTGTGAGAGGGAGCTAATGTGTGTGTTAGACACTCCCTGCTCTGCCTCTACAGTATCTGCAGCAGTTGTCAGTTGCTCCAGCTGCTGCTGCGACCAAACCCTCCCACTTATCCCTCCCATACCCTGCAAGCAAGCACAACTAACTCCCAGCCTCCCTGCAGCACATTGTAACGCAATGCAATTGGGATCTTTATTTGCAACAATGCATTAGCACAACGGGGCTCCAGTCCCGAAACAAACACAACAATAACAAAAGGCAAAAACGATTTCTCTCTCTCGGTCTCTCTCTCTGTCTCGCTCCTTATTCGCTATCTGTTTTGCTTCTTTTCAAGCGCAGCAGAGTGTGAAAGCACAGGAGGGTTGGCTGTGTATGGGGGAAGGCTACTGGGGGTATATTTCACACCATTATACCCAGAAAATGTAAAACTATGAATAAGCCGAATAAAGAAAGGCAGAATAAATTGGAAGAAAAGGGATTACAGTGATAGCTACTGTGTGGAACTGTACTGGCTCACAAGCCTTTGCCAAAATGGCACTTGGAATAGCACTTAGGTCTTCGGTGGCGTCGATGTCACTCAGGCTTTTGTTGGTATCCGTTGTTCACACTCTCTGGACACTTCTAGTTCTCTATTGAGGTGCCCTGGGATCGCTAGCTAATCTGCATGAGACTGATGATGGCCTACTGGCTAAATGTCAAGCTTTGTGTCCGTGGCTCCGTGTGTGACTCAGAGGGCCTCAAAATCCAAAATGCATAATAGGGTAAGCATCATGGTCTGGACAGCAGTGCTGGTTGACAATGAGGGTTTCTGTTAGTTCAGGTGCAGACACAGTAGGAATGTGTAATGTACTCTTGTTCAGGTGAATGTCAACACACAAAGGATGGTATAAATGGTGTGATGTCAGTGCTGTTGTGATGATGGTGTGTCATACCTGGGTTCAAATAGTTTTTACATTCTTTAAAATGCTTTGAGTGTTTGATTGAGCCTGCCTGGAGAGCTTGATGGACTGATTTGCACTTTTTGGGACTATTCCATTGGTTCTGATTGGTGTACACATGACATACTATAAGGCAGCTAATGCACAGTAAATCTGGTTGGAGTACACATGACATGCTATAAGGTAGCTAATGTACAGTAAATCTGGTTGGAGTACACATGACATACTATAAGGCAGCTAATGCACAGTAAATCTGGTTGGTGTACACATGACATACTATAAGGCAGCTAATGTACAGTAAATCTGGTTGGTGTACACATGACATACTATAAGGCAGCTAATGCACAGTAAATCTGGTTGGAGTACACATGACATACTATAAGGCAGCTAATGCACAGTAAATCTGGTTGGTGTACACATGACATGCTATAAGGTAGCTAATGTACAGTAAATCTGGTTGGTGTACACATGACATGCTATAAGGTAGCTAATGTACAGTAAATCTGGTTGGTGTACACATGACATGCTATAAGGTCACTTTGATAATGAAAACTTGACGTGTGACACTGCAGATCCCATCCCTCTCTTAAAACATCAAACTTTCTTCCACCTCCCTCTCTCCTTTCTTTTCGTTTTGTGAACACATCAAATATTTAGGTCCATTTGCTCTCCCCAAGAAATACTGCCATCTCGGGCTTTATGAATATAAATTAAAGTCTGAATTCAATGGGACCGAAGGATTTTCCGAAATGCATGAGACCCAATGCCATGAAGAGTCTTCACCTCCATTAGTCTCCTGTGATAGTTGCTTTGAATTATTTTGGGACTGAAATTATTAGAAGATACATTTCACAAACTTGTCTTAATGAAATAAATGCATCTTCATTTCCTCAACTCATCACACTGTAATATGACAGCTGGGCCCGGGAGAGACCTCGTGGGAGAGACACTTCTTATCTGCAATGCAGGGGGAACGCACCACCGCACTGAGCAGAGCACCTCCGCACCTCTTCCACCTGAATTTAATGTGAGATGGTTGAACAGTGTCTAGGGAGAGATGGGAGCGAGGCAAGGCCCTGGCCCTAGAGGGAGGCTACTCTGAGTCTCACTCTATAACAGGGTCTCCAGGGGTGCCTCTCTCTCTTAGGTCTTTATCTCTTACTCTGTCTCTCAGCTCGGGGCCTGTAGCTGTGTGTAGGTGATGGCGTCTTGCAACCTTTCAGGAGTTGGTGTATATGGGATGACATAACAGTGAAATCGTTTCAGGCGTATGCCTGGAGAAACATCCATGCCGAACATAGGAAACATCCATATTTTACTCAGTAACAGGCCTACTGAGCACATTGTTTTACATTCCATGGCTTAAGGTAAAAATCAATTCTACTCATAACAGTAATGTATACAAAAGGCGTCTATTTGTGCTCTTAGGCCCAGAATAATGATATACAAAAAGGAAGCCATTTTGGCTTTTGGCCCAGCCCTACCTCATCCAGATGCACTAGGAAGGTGACGTTGGTGAGCAGGTCGGCAGTAAGCTTGCCCTCTCTGGTGGAGAAAGAAAGGCCTTTTGGAGCCCTGTTGGGACACATCTGCTTCCTGGGTGTGTACATGTCCTTGACTCCCTTGGTGCAGTTGTTGGACACCACTTTTCGGTACCTTAAGAAGATGCCATATGAATGAGTTAGTACATGTTCAGTATGGTTTACTGAGGTTATGGCTTCATGACACTACTAGTTAACAAGGCTAAGGTATTGCTCACGTCAACTTGAAAGTGTTTTAACCTCAAAGTGATTGTGGAAGTGACAGAGCTAGTGAACAAGACTTGCTATTCTTTGACTAAACATAAAAATGCTTAGTAACTACTTAACAAAATATTACGTTTAACCCTGAAAGTTAATGTCTGACACAAGACATACAGTAGTTGTCGGTAAACATTGACAAAACTCCAAAATGCTTACTAACTCCTAGACAAAACTTGACTTTTAAGCTTGGGGAGGCGGATTGAAGGATGAACCTAAATGAAGGATGAACCGTTCTCCTCAGACTTCCACCGTCCTGAGGCGTCCTAATCTGTGTCCTAGGACTCCTGACAGTGCTTTGAGGCTCTCAGTAGTACACTATGTCACTCAGTATAGATCTACTGTCTGGTGAATGACTCAGGCCTAAATAGACAATATCACTATTCACACTAGGAGCTGTGCCAGAGTGTGTGACACCCTGACAGTGTTTCATTACAGTGGGAAGATGAAGAAGCATTGGCCAACCTATACAGAGAGACACTGTAGCCACTGTAAGTTTTAATGTGTGTTTGTACTTCTCTTTTGAAATGTGTGATACATATTCAGGATTTTTATCATGGACCATGTTATGACTAACATAATGCTATACAAAATGAAACAGAAAAATATTTTACCTTTCATTGAGCAGAAATATACAGAAGGGTTGCCTTCAATTAGAATAGACAACTTAGAAACTTTGTCCCTATGTGCAACTCACCCTGTGCTGATGAGGTACTTCTGTCCTTGGCTGCAGCTCCTTGATACAACAGCTGGGTTGAACCAGAACGCTGGTAGACAGTTCCCTTCTCTACGCCGTTCATAACCATAATCACTATAACAAATCACATACAGAATGTGATCAATATCAACACTTTACCTCTACCTACTGTATATGTACATATCTACCTCAATTACCTCATACATCTGCAGGTCAACTCGGTACTGGAACCCGTGTATATAGCCAAGAAATCATTACTTGGAAAGAGCCTGTAATTAAGCATTTCACTGTTAGTCTACACCTGCTGTTTACGACGCATGTAATAAATACGATTTGATAGGATTTTGAGCCAAAGGATGTACAGTATTACTGTGTTATAGGTTGCAGCTTCTCTTTCCTATCCCTCAGCACAATACATATAATAGATATTTATTGCATTGCAACACATCATTATTATATATTGATTGGGCTGCGGTTGACAAAAGCTCCAGATCAGCAGAGGTAGGAAGACTGAGCCTTGGGGGACTCCATGTCAACACAGGCAGCCAGGTCAGGGATGGCTGACTTCCACCGGGGGACGTTAACTTCCTCCCAATCACAAAGTAATTTACATCTGGGCAAAGCAGGTTAGGCAAGTGCCCATTATAATAATGACGCTGTCAATGATTTATCAATGAATTACCTAGCCTGAAAAACAGGACGCAACAAAGCCTGAGATCCCTCTAGGACTCACTATGGCCTGGTCTGGCCTCAGTGTGATTAGGAACCTCCCCCAATTTACTGACAGGCTGTCAAATGAAGTTATGGTGTTTTGGTTGGTCGGGATAATAGTTATAAGGGACCAAGTGAGTCCAATGAGGGTACAGTGTCCAGTTAAGGACATTACAGCACCACTGAATCACAGCTTTGGTAATGTATTGATTCAATTTCTTTCCATTAAGTCAAACAAATGTATGGTGTCCAGCTTAGTACATTATAGTTGTGCAGACTCCTAGGTTGTTTAAGTTACATATTAATACTAATCTCTCTTCACTTATTATCAATATAATATATCAAGTGTTATATACAGTGGGGCAAAAAAGTTTTTAGTCAGCCACCAATTGTGTAAGTTCTCCCACTTAAAAAGATGAGAGGCATGTCATTTTCATCATAGGTACACTTCAACTGTGACAGACGAAATGAGAAAAAAAAAATCCAGAAAATCGCATTGTAGGATTTTTAATGAATTTATTTGCAAATTATGGTGGAAAATAAGTATGTGAGTTTTTGCGTTGCTGGGATGGTGTATGTAAAACTAGGTTACTGCATTACAGACTGCAATGGATAGGCGCTCCCAATCATGAGCCCCGGCCTGTCCTGCTCTTGCTGATGTAAACCTCTTTGTGCTGCCTAACAAATGACTGTGCAGTGTACGATGGCACTTTGCGTGGTGAGTCAAAGGCTTCTTCCAGACTTTATATTTGTCCAAAAAAGTACAGTGCCTTGCGAAAGTATTCGGCCCCCTTGAACTTTGCGACCTTTTGCCACATTTCAGGCTTCAAACATAAAGATATAAAACTGTATTTTTTTGTGAAGAATCAACAACAAGTGGGACACAATCATGAAGTGGAACGACATTTATTGGATATTTCAAACTTTTTTAACAAATCAAAAACTGAAAAATTGGGCGTGCAAAATTATTCAGCCCCCTTAAGTTAATACTTTGTAGCGCCACCTTTGCTGCGATTACAGCTGTAAGTTGCTTGGGGTATGTCTCTATCAGTTTTGCACATCAAGAGACTGAAATTTCTTCCCATTCCTCCTTGCAAAACAGCTCGAGCTCAGTGAGGTTGGATGGAGAGCATTTGTGAACAGCAGGTTTCAGTTCTTTCCACAGATTCTCGATTTGATTCAGGTCTGGACTTTGACTTGGCCATTCTAACACCTGGATATGTTTATTTTTGAACCATTCCATTGTAGATTTTGCTTTATGTTTTGGATCATTGTCTTGTTGAAAGACAAATCTCCGTCCCAGTCTCAGGTCTTTTGCAGACTCCATCAGGTTTTCTTCCAGAATGGTCCTGTATTTGGCTCCATCCATCTTCCCATCAATTTTAACCATCTTCCCTGTCCCTGCTGAAGAAAAGCAGGCCCAAACAATGATGCTGCCACCACCATGTTTGACAGTGGGGATGGTGTGTTCAGGGTGATGAGCTGTGTTGCTTTTACGCCAAACATAACGTTTTGCATTGTTGCCAAAAAGTTCAATTTTGGTTTCATCTGACCAGAGCACCTTCTTCCACATGTTTGGTGTGTCTCCCAGGTGGCTTGTGGCAAACTTTAAACAACACTTTTTATGGATATCTTTAAGAAATGGCTTTCTTCTTGCCACTCTTCCATAAAGGCCAGATTTGTGCAATATACGACTGATTGTTGTCCTATGGACAGAGTCTCCCACCTCAGCTGTAGATCTCTGCAGTTCATCCAGAGTGATCATGGGCCTCTTGGCTGCATCTCTGATCAGTCTTCTCCTTGTATGAGCTGAAAATTTAGAGGGACGGCCAGGTCTTGGTAGATTTGCAGTGGTCTGATACTCCTTCCATTTCAATATTATCGCTTGCACAGTGCTCCTTGGGATGTTTAAAGCTTGGGAAATCTTTTTGTATCCAAATCCGGCTTTAAACTTCTTCACAACAGTATCTCGGACCTGCCTGGTGTGTTCCTTGTTCTTCATGATGCTCTCTGCGCTTTTAACGGACCTCTGAGACTATCACAGTGCAGGTGCATTTATACGGAGACTTGATTACACACAGGTGGATTGTATTTATCATCATTGGATCATTCAGAGAACCTCACTGAACTTCTGGAGAGAGTTTGCTGCACTGAAAGTAAAGGGGCTGAATAATTTTGCACGCCCAATTTTTCAGTTTTTGATTTGTTAAAAAAGTTTGAAATATCCAATAAATGTCGTTCCACTTCATGATTGTGTCCCACTTGTTGTTGATTTTTCACAAAAAATACAGTTTTATATCTTTATGTTTGAAGCCTGAAATGTGGCAAAAGGTCGCAAAGTTCAAGGGGGCCGAATAATTTCGCAAGGCACTGTATCTAATCGCGAGGACTAGGCCTACTGATGTCCTGTTCAGTTTGAGAAGGAGAGAACAAAGATGAAATGGAAGACCGAACGTGAGTTTGCTACTGATATAATTGAAGCTGTTTATCAGATTTATTGACCTCACAATAAGCCATATTCAAGTAATTTACATAACCTACATTTCTATGAAGCAGCAGCAGTTTAATTTGACTTTAGGCTACTAACATCAAGAGGACTTTGTGTTGGAGCCTTTTTCTTCCTATTCAAGAAATAAGAAGTAGACCTACCTGTTTGACAGATGAAATTATAGTCTACTGTTCACAGACTGTCAGCCATTTCCTTCAGTCACCATGCACTCCTTAAATATATCAGAGTCCGTGAAGAGCTAGTAATGAGGAATCGGCCCAGAAGCAGCCCTCTTCCGGGGTCCGGAAGTGATTGAATCAGCCCGGAATCGGGTGTCTGACTCGGCCTGGAATCAAAATGAATGACTGCCCAGACGGGCCGTTTCCGTCTCCTGGATTTCAGCCGACTTTGCCGGCATCTTACCAGAATCCCCCAGAAACGTCCCGATGCAAATTTCAATAAATGTACACAAAATTACCCAATCTACTAATGTTAGATATTACGATTATACATACAAATTATACACACCCACATTTTTTTGGACAAATTTATTTATTATTTAAAAAAATAATTGCCCACTTTTCGTCATATCGAACCCAGCTAGCAATGAGGAATCGGCCCAGAAGCAGCCCTCTTCCGGGGGGCCGGATTGAATCGGCCCGGGAATCAGGTGTCGGACATAGCCCGGAATCAAAATGAATGACTGTCCAGAATCGGCCCAAGCACCTCGGGCTGTTTCCGTCTACCGGAATTCAGCTGACTTTGCCGGCATCTTACCAGAATCCCCAAAAGAAGTGGCCCAATGCATATTTTAAATAAATGTCCACAAAAGTACCTGATATAGTAAAATGTGACTATTATACATGTTATGCATACGAATTATACCTATCCACTCCAGAAACAATTATGTCGGAGGAAACACCTGGTGACAGTGTCACCATGCACATGCCTGGTCCGCCACAGGAGTCACTAAAGCGAGGTAGGACATGGACATCCCAGCCGTCCAAACCATCCCCTAACTCGGAAGGCGCTGGGCCAATTATGCGTCGCCTCATGAGTCTCCCGGTCACCGCCAACAGGGGTATCGAACTAGCATCTGTAGCAATGCAGTTTGTACTGCGATGCAGTGTCTTAAACCGCTGCGCCACTGGGGAGGCTCCATCCACAAACTAGTTAATGCTTATCAGTGCCTTGCACAAAGTATCAAAGTACTAAAATACTACTTAAACAGGACTCTTGAAGAATTACATTTAAATGTTTATTACATTTCTTGATCATAGAAACAATGAGAAAAATAAATAAATAATGAAGTGTTAATTATATGAAGCAGCCCGTGTTATCACCTGCCAGAGAGTAGCCACAATTGGTCCGAGGCCCAAATAATACATTTGGGTCAGATAACTCACACCGGAATCGGCCCAAGCTCTATCCCCGCAGCCCAGCCATAAGTAATACTGCCGAAGGTGGCACAGACTCGGGCCACATGACGTCGGCCGAGTCTGACTCTCAGCCAAGTGCCCCAACTCTCAGACGGAATCGGCCCAGATCCACTGTGCTAGCTGGGTGGTGTATTAAGTGAAAACCAGAACTTGAATTGAGGGGGTATAAGAGGGTATTATGGCTTTTGTTTAAAAAAAAGGCCTAACCCCTTGTTAGCTTGTTATTTTGGGGAAAACATTTATGGACCTGATTCTATAAAGTGATCTATTATGACGCCTTAGTCCACAATGCTTTATGCTAGAAACAAGCTCTGAAATGCCAGTTGAAGACATAACTCCCATGCATATGGGATATCTTTGGTTTGTCTGTATGATATTCAGAGGCTGTGCTAGAACCTTCTATAGCCGAGGAGACAAAAAAATGTACTTTGTAATGTGTGATTCTGTCACTATCAATTGACGTTCAACATTTCAACAGGTTATTAAACAACATAATAACTCTAAATCAGTCAGGAGTAAGCCAGGTAGCCTAAGAAGGAACAAAAATGTATTGTTATAGTATTATTATTTCCAGGCTATAGTAAGAAATCAACTGTGAAACATTTGTGACGTGCTACAGGCTGGCAGGAGCGATCAGCATTTCAACAACATGCCTATACATTTCGTATTTAGGCTGTATAAAATTATGACATTTTTTTGTAGTTAGAATTAAATAAAAACACGAGTTTGGCCAGTCTTTGGTTTGAGGATCATGCTGTGAGCTATGCATGCCTAGTTTGTTCTTTTGGTCTAGAGGATGCTCTTACGTTCCCATGCCCAGTCAACATAAATCTATTTTGCAACAATAATAAAATAAAATAGAAAATTATATTTTCCCAAATGAAAAAAGTGCATGTACTGTAGACCTAAGTGATGATATAGGGCTGATGTGTTAAAAACTTCTTCGGGATAGGGGCAGCATTTTCACTTTGGGATAAATAGCGTGCCCAAATTCAACTTCCTGCTATCTATCCCCAGAATATAAGATATGCATATTATTAGTAGATTTAGATAAAAAAAACTCTGACGTTTCTGAAACTGTTTGAATCATATCTGTGAGTATAACAGAACGTATGTAGCAGGCAAAACCCCGAGGACAAACCATTCAGATTTTGTTTTTGAGGTCACTGTCTATTCAATGATATTTCATTGGGAAACCAGATTTCTGACGGACTTGTTTGCAGTTCCTACCGCTTTCACTGGATGTCACCAGTCTTTAGAAATTGGTTGAGGTTATTCCTTTGTGTAATGAAGAAGTACGGCCATCTTGAATGAATGTCACGTTATGTGTACTGTTTGAGAGAGGTGCATGATTCGAAAAGTAGCGTCAGTTTTTTGTTTTTTGTCTTCCTGTATTGAACACAGTCCCGTCTTCAATTTGATTGATTATTAATGTTTAAAAATATCTAAAGTTGTATTACAAAAGTAGTTTGAAATGTTTTGGCAAAGTGTACAGGTAACTTTTGAGATATTTTGTAGTGACGTTGCGCAAATTGGAAGCTGTGTTTTTCTGGATCAAACACGCCAAATAAATGGATATTTTGGATATATATCGGCGGAATTAATCGAACAAAAGGACCATTTGTGATGTTTATGGGACATATTGGAGTGCCAACAAAAGAAGCTCGTCAAAGGTAAGGCATGATTTATATTTTATTTCTGCGTTTTTTGTCACGCCTGCAGGGTTGAAATATGCTATTCTCTCTGTTTACTGTTGTGCTATCATCAGATAATAGCATCTTATGCTTTCACCGAAAAGCCTTTTTGAAATCTGACATGTTGGCTGGATTCACAACGAGTGTAGCTTTAATTTGGTATCTTACATGTGTGATTTAATGAAAGTTGGATTTTTATAGTATTTTATTTACATTTTGCACTCTGCATTTTCCCTGGCTATTGGCCAAGTGGGACGCAAGCACCCCGCCTATCCCAGAGAGGTTTTAACAAATGGCAAATTAATTGATGATCAGATATTTCAGTTGTAACTGGTTCTGTTGCACAGATTTTTTACAGTTGATAGGCAACTTTCGCATTGTTCCAAACGTAGACTATCCTCTTTTTTAACAATATCCTTGTATAGATTCATGCAGTGTTTTTATTACAATGGATATCTTTTCACCCCTACCCTTGTCCACAATGGTCTGTGAATCCACAACCTTCTGGCTACTTTGTCATGTAAAGCTTACAAAACGAAGAACAGTTTCTAAAACTGCTCTGTTCTGTCCGAGAAGTGAGGTTAAATAGACTTCATGTTTGAATTATTATTTTGTGGGTGGGAGGCACAGTAAAAATATATTTTTTCTGAAGGGAGGGCCATCCATTTTAATTTCATAGAGGTCTGCTTTTCTCCAGGTATCACTCATTATTAATAATAAAGTTTAGTCCCTAACTACCATGTAAATACATTGGTATTAGGTCATCGGGACACGTATTGATGAATCGGACTGACTTCCTTTTGAAGAGGTCTTAAAACCTGTTATGGCTGCAATCCCGATACCGGGATCGATATGACCACTACTAGTGAAAATAGAGGGCGGTAAAATTCAAACCACAGAAATCTCATAATTACAATTCCTAAAACATACGTGTCTTATATCAATTTAAATCTATTTTCGTTGTTAATCCCACCAAAGTGTCCAATTTCAAATAGTCTTTTCAGCGAAAGCACTACAAACGATTGTTAGGTCTCCACCAAACCACAATAAGCACAGCCATTTTCCAGCAAAATATAGCCTTAAATTAATCACTAACCTTGAATTATCTTCATCAGATGACACTCATAGGACTTCATGTTACACAATACATGCATGTTTTATTTGATAAAGTTCATACTTATTTATAAAAAATCAGAGTTTACATTGGCGCGTTAGATTCACTAGTTCCAAAAACATCAAGTGATTTTGCATAGCCACATCATTCAACAGAAATACTCATCATAAATATAGATGATAATATAGTTATACACATGGAATTATAGATATACCTCTCTTTAATGCAACCACTGTGTCAGATTTTTAAAAAACTGGTCAGCGTTATATCAAACAAAAACTTCAAAAAGTGATATTACCGGTCGAAGAAACATTTCAAACTAAATACAGAATCAATCATTGGGATGTTTTTAACAGATAGCTTCAATAAAGTTCCAACAGGAGTATTCCTTCTTGTCTTCGTGAGAATGGAACGCATGTGACTACCATGAGGAAAAAGTGGGATCACAAAATGGCTGCTTGATGGACAGCTGATATATTCTGCTTTCATTCACTCCCATAACAACAAAGAAGCCTCATTATAATTTGTATTGATGGCTGACATCTAGTGGAACCCCTAGGCAGTGCAACATCATTCATATCTCAAGGGGATTTCATTGGGGACTCTGGTGAACACATACAAGCTCAGATTTCTGACTTTCCTGTTTTGATTTCAACTCAGGATGTTGCCTGCCAATATGAGTTCAGTTATACTCACAGGCATCATTCAAACAGTTTTAGAAACTTCAGAGTGTTTTCTATCAAATACTACTAATATGCAAATATTAGCAACTATGACTGAGGAGCAGGCCGTTTGATATGGGCACCTTTCCATCCAAGCTACTCAATACTGCCCCTGCAGCCATAAAAAGTTAACTTGTTGTGAAGGTGCCACGTCTAATACTCTCCTTCTGTACATTTCCTGTTGAAGATGGACTTGTAGTCTATCTTGATAAGCTCCCACTTGGAACTATGGCTGAAGTGTCCGAAAAACATTGAGAAACCAAAGTTAGATTACCTCACTCTTCCCATCACAACAAAAAAACGTTTCTCCATTGCAACTGGATGGTTACACAAGTTAATATAACTCTACAAGGGTTGCCAGCAACTCAAGTTTTCACCAATTACCTCAAGTCTATGAGTAATGGAACCTTCCTCGTTAAAAATGTCATTCCAAAGCTAACAGACTGACAACCCTTATGAATCTCCAATTTAGAAGTCTGTTAAAGACGGGACATTAGCATTCGTTGAATTGAAATTCCTCCCTCCCACACCCTATATTCTTTACTTCCCATCACCTTATTTCTTCTGTCCAAGAGGAACAGGGTCCCCAAGTGAACAAGAAGGAGAGACAAATGATATCATCCCTCCCTTTCACCAAAGGGAACAGAGTCCCAAAAGAATGGAAGACAGAAAGATTAAACACGTCATACCTTCTCTTTCCCTTCATCTCCACGAATCACCCCCCCCCACAAAATATAACAACGGTGTCCCAAATGAATGGAGGACAAAATAACATCATCCCCCCCCATCTCTAGATCATTCATCACTACTCATGTCTTCCCTCCATTCCTCCATCGTCCCTACTCACATCATGATCTGGTTCCCTGACCCGGCATTTTTTGTTATACAGTGACTAAGGCCTCTCCTTTATACAGAAACCAGACGTTGTGCTCCTCCTCCAATTTGACAGTTTGACAGCTCAGACTCAATGTTCCCTGTGGTAGAAATACAAAAAAGCGTGAGATTTGAGCCACATCATGTTTGTCAGGTTCACCAACTGATCTATGCACCAGCAGACTTGTGCGTGTGTGTGAGGGCGAGTGATGAACTGGGCCGAAGCAGAGGGTTGTGTCAAGATATACCCGAACACAAACTCACACACAAACATAGTCTGCTGTGTCCTCAGTCTGCACTGGCCTACTTAAATAAACCCGGTGACTTTGCATCACCAAAACGTCTGCGAGTAAGGACAACATCAGAAGTGCTATAGTGTGTCTCTGGACAGATTCGGATAGGAGGAAGGACAATTGTTTTGAGGACAGAGATCAAGAAAGCAGATTCCTAGGTATTTTTTTTATTGCTAAAATACAGTATTTTCCCACACAGTTGAAGATGAGTTGTTAATAGCAGGACTTGCAGATCCCTATCAGTAATGTTAGGGATTGGATAATCAGCATAATATTCATAATCAAATGGAATTTCAGCACTAACTGGAAATGATAGTGAGCTATTCTCCTTTTGTACCATTACCTAAATGGAATAGATGTCTTTCTATTCAGCCAAGTGAATTTCCACATACGTGGACAATCTAATCTAATCTATCAAATGTTCATTCTGTATTCTCTCACCTGTGGCAACTATGATTCCCGGTGCTGAGGCCTTGGTTGATATGCTACCTGACACATAGGGGTTTTCAGACGTCTGCAGTTGGAGACGGAGCGAACAGAAAGGCTGAGGGTGAGAAATGACAGACAGTCCATTATATTTGACGAAGCCATTATACACTGGTCAATCAAATCCCCAATGGTACATAGAACACTACAGGGTTGATCTTTAAAGGTGCACAAAGCATATGCTTTTTATTTCAAGAGAAGGTCCTTAAGATAAGGAAAAGAAAAGCTGCTATGCTGTCTACATCTCAGAAAGCCTGAAGATACATGGGCAATGGGATTTGACAGGGCAATCAAAAATCTGTAAATCGAATGTCACATGAATACATAATTGTATTCAACCTGTAGCCCACTCAGCGTACAGCGTGCACCCCCAACAATTGCCTCAGTAGGCATTTAAGCAGTATGAACTCTTACTGCTAATCTCTCAAAGTTATAGTCATCCTTTACAGTCACGTCACATGGGATAAAAGGAAAGATAGGGCACCTAAATTAATAACAACTGTAAATAGCAAGGAGTGTGTACACAATTTGTCTTCACATCATAGTGCAAATGTGATTACTTAAAGTAATTCCCTTTCTGTTAAGATGAGTAAGCAAACTTCCTTGAGTCTGTGATGTAACACGACTGTTATCATTTATGAATATAACTTGAAGGGAACTGAACACACATTCCTGGATTAAAATGAACTTTCAATGGAGATTATCTACTGAGTATGCTTATT
This sequence comes from Oncorhynchus tshawytscha, assembly GCF_018296145.1. Classification (NCBI taxonomy): domain Eukaryota; kingdom Metazoa; phylum Chordata; class Actinopteri; order Salmoniformes; family Salmonidae; genus Oncorhynchus; species Oncorhynchus tshawytscha. Next base: position 13,627,254 of record NC_056460.1, read on the forward strand.
TAACTCTTGGACTAGGCTTAATCTGGGTCCGGGAAAGCCCCTCAGAGTTCAGGCAGTCTTAGATCATGATTGATTACCACAGCGATGAGCCTTCCCTGTTAGCTTCAGATAAACTCACCTGAAAACAGTGGGTGTTGTTGCCAGCCAGGCCTGTCGCCGGGGCCTGCAGGAACCTCCAATCACGGCCCTTGTTGTAGGTGATGTAGATCTTCACTTGGTTGTCTAGCCTCCTGTTATCGACCAGCATGCCTTTGATACCTGCTACCTAGGGAGAAATAGAGATGAAATCCTAAAACAGACACTAAAATTAGACAATCCAAGCACCAGAACAGATTATTGTTTTTTAATTCTATTTTTCATGCACTAAACAGTACCCAAAATGCCCCCTGACAGACATAGCCGTGGGAAGTAGGGGTGCTGAGGGTGCTATATATATACCGTATAAAAGAGAAAATTAGATTTTTTCACAAATAAATCAGACAGTTTCACCAACAAAGCACCCCGACACAATCACACCTCCTCCCTGTTTCCCTGAGATCATCTATGTACCTATGCTGCATCTCACAAAGACACAACGGTTGGAACCAAAAACCTCAAATTTGGACACATCAGACCAAATGACAGATTTCCAACGGTCTAATGTCCATTGCTTGTGTTCCTTGGCCCAAGCAATGCTCCTCTTCTTATTGGACCATGAAGGCCTAATTTACACAGTCTCCTCCAAACAGTTGATGTTGAGATGTGTATGTTACTTGAACTCAGTGAAGTATATATTTGGGCTGTAATCCGAGGTGCAGTTAACTCTAATGAACTTAGCAGAGCAGAGGTCATTCTGGGTCTTCCTTTCCTGGAATGGTCCTCTTGAGAGCCAGTATCATCATAGCGCTTGATGGTTCTTTCAAAGTTCTTCAAATGTTCTGCATTGACTGACCTTGTCTTAAAGTAATGATGGACAGTTGTTTCTCTTTGCTTATTTGAGCTGTTCTCGCCATAATATGGCCTTGGTATTTTACTAAATAGGGCTATCTTCTGTATACCACCCCTGATTGATGGACTCAAATGCATTAACAAGGAAAGAAATTCCACAAATAAATGTAACAAATCATACCTGTTACTTGAAATGCATTCCAGGTGACTACCTCATGAAGCTGGTTGAGAGAATGCCAAGAGTGTGCAAAGCTGTCATCAAGGCAAAGGGTGGCTACTTTGAAGAATCTCAAATATAAATTGATTTGTGTCACGTTCACTGTCTTCAAACTCCCTGTCATAAATGAGCCAAGGTGCAGCGTGCATGTAATTCCACATCTTTAATATAGTTAAAACTTCAACAAAAAACAGGTAAACAGAAAGTGAACGTGACGCAACGGTGGCGCACAAACACACACAGAAAATAAATAATTACCCACAAACACAGGTGGGAAAAAGGCTGGCCGAGTATGATTCCCAATCAGAGACAACGATAGACAGCTGCCTCTGATTGGGAACCATACCCTGCCAACAAAGAAACAGACAAACTAGAATGCCCACCCAAATCACATCCTGACCTAACCAAATAGAGAAATAAAAAGGCTCTCTAAGGTCAGGGCGTGACAATTTGTTTAACACTTTTTGGTTACTACATGATTCCACATGTTTATATCATAGTTGTGATGTCTTCACTATTATTCCACAATGTAGAAAATAGTAAAAATAAAGAAAAACCCTTGAATGAGTAGGTGTGTCCAAACTTTTGACTGGTACTGTATGTGTGGCTGTCATCTAGTAATAGTACATATGGACCAACAGGTAACTGCCAAAATAAAGGAAACACCTGAGTAAATGAGGGTTCTAGTGGCTCTGTTATGGTTTTGGGTGATTTTTCCTGGAATGGAACAACTCAACCCCATTAGAAGGCAAGGTAAATGCCAATAAATACACAGCCATTCTGAGGGATAATCTTCAACCTATGGTGAAGCAGTTCAATCCTGATGGCAATGCTCCCATCCACAGGGCACGAGTGGTCACTGAATGGTTTGATGAGCATGACAATTATGTAAACTGTATGCCATGGCCGTCTCAGTCACCAGATCTCAACGCAATTAAACATTTATGGGACATTCTGGAGCGGCCACCACCCTCAACAAAACACCAAATAATGGAATTTATTGTGGAATAATGGTGTCCCATCCCTCAAATAGAGTTCCACACACACTAGTAGAATCTATGCTAAGGCGCATTGAACCCTTTCTGGCTCGTGGTGGCCCAGCGCCCTATTAAGACGCTTTGTGTTGGTGTTTTCTTATTTTGGCAGTTACCTGTATGCGTGCGTGTGGAAACATCTACGTAGGCAAAACAACAATGTCCAGTGCTCTAGTAATATTAAATATATAGACTGATGTATGCATGTGTATCCATCTATATAGACAAAGCAAACAACACAAAAACAGTAGCACTAGTATGATAAATGACCACTGAGAAACCAGACTTCCCTCGGTACATGCACTTAGTCTCCCACAGGAGAGCCTTTTAAAATAATTCAATATTCATTAATGAAGCTTTCTGCAATCTATTATTAATATGGATACACTGCTGAATAAGAAAATCAGAGGCTCCGAATAGGGGGGAGGGTTTAAGAGTGTTGGCAGAGTGCTAATACACACACACACCGCTAAGCTAACAGAAAGGAGCATCATCATCATGACCATTACATTACCTAAATCATCTAGCTAACCCTCCCTCCCTCCATCTCCTCCTCCCTCCCTCCTACCACTCACTCATTCAAAAGCTATTTATAGCTCTGAGTAACTAGGGAATCAGGTAGTTCATCATTGGGTTGTCATTGATTTGTAGGCCTACCACTCTGAGTATTAACTGTGTTAGGCAAGTTAGGATGTTCTGTAATATTCAGTGTTGAAGTTCATACCTCTGGGAGATGGATTGAATGAAAAACCTAACACTAAATGTCTAAGATTAGAGATAGAGAAAAACATTTAGATTGAAGGAAAGATTATCCAGATTGATCTTTCAGCGATACATACAGCATAACTTCAGTTTACAATAGTTTGTGATTAGGACATGCATAAATACCCAAAGGGTTAAACTAGTTAAAACAACATCAGACTGAATGGAAAACTGGATTGCCATCATTTCAACCAGTTTTACAGACTGGGTGTCACCATCAATTTCAATACTAAGCCTGTTTTGTAAACCATTAACACCTATGTTAGAAGGAGCAGCAGCAGTAGTAATAACATTGTTCATGACTTCTGACTCTGAAGATCAGATCCATATCTCACTCCTCTACCTCCCTCCATCACACCTGCCAGTGTCTGGGTGATAAACTGGAGATTCATTCTGTGAAAGAAGGGAAAAAAGGAGACGGGACCATCTGCAATGATTGTTAATGTGATGACAGAAGGAATAACAAGGCTATTACCAGTCTGTTGGTGTCGGTGGTAGGTGTCATCCCATGTGCCCACACACACACACTGTGAACACTTACCTCATACAGGTCCAGCATCTGGTTGGTCTTGACATTCTCCATGGCCAGGGTGTCGGAGAGGTACAGGTTGTATGTGTCCTTCTGGTTCCACTCTGGCACTGCAGCGATGATGTATCTTATGGGTTGGGGTTGTAAACAAGCTGCCGAGTACGTGTTGGGCGTCACAAGATCAGGTCTCGTGTGCATATTGAATGTTTAACACTATAGCTGCCAATGTTCTCTACACAACATATAGTGTCTTTTAACAGCTGCAATAGAAGAGTGAGACTACACACTATGAGACTACACACCATTGTGTAGTAATGCTACTAATTACTTCAAATCAAATGACATTTTATTTGTCACATGCGCCATATACAACAGGTGTAGACTTTACCGTGCAATGCTTACTTACGAGATCTTTCCCAACAAATCAGAGTTAAAAAGTATAACAAATGTACTAAATACTAAAAAGTACTCAATCTGAATAATTGATCTCCTGGAACACATTGAGCCATGACACTGAGTATTCCCTTTGTGTTCAATTGTATCATTTGTCCATGCTGCACATCTGTGACTCATTATTGTCAACATGAATTAACTTCTTGGATGAATCTAAAACCTTCAGAAATGTATCAATCATTACTCATCTTGCATCCTTCAAAGAAGTGAACATGCATGACATTATTTATGATGTAAAGATATACACCGAGTGCACAAAACATAGGAATACCTTCCTTATATTGAGTTGCATCCCCCTTTGCCCTCAAGAATAGCCTCAATCTGTCAACAATGTGTTGAAAGTATTCCACAGAGATGCTGGCCCATGCTGACTCCAATGCCTCCCACAGTTGTGTAAAATTGGATGTCCTTTGGGTGGCGAACCATTCATGATACACACAGGAAACTGTTGAACGTGAAAAATCCAGCAGTGTTGCAGTTCTTGTCACACACAAACCGATGTGCCTGGCATCTACTACCATGCAATGTTCAAAGGCACTTACAGTAAATGTTTTGTCAATGTCATGGAAAGAGCTCTTAAAATGGTTTGTATGCTCTGTGTATACTTCATCAGAGAGGAACATTGATGCATAAGGAATTTAAATGGCTATTTCCAGATGTTTCTATTGAGAAAATAACAATCAAATCTCCTGGCTAGCATACAGATGGCGTAGCAGTGCAGACTTGGTTTGTCGTCCTCTCATTTACTTTTTGTATTTTTCATCTCTTTTCTATTTTTAAATTAAATATACCTTCCGGTAACCCGCCTCACTAAATGTGACACGGATCGACTATTTCTTTTAGACCTTATAGCCAGAACCTCCATCAGCAGCTAGCCATCAGAAGCTAACAAGCGAATTAGCTACTAGCTATTTAGTCATTGTTAGCCACTGCAAAGTGGCCTTAATCTTCTACAGAGGCACCGAGTGACCCAGCCCCGAAGCTAGCCCTGAGCCAGGCACACCTCCCGGCCTACTCTGTGATCACCCGGCTACCCAGCCGATGCCTCCCGGACACGGCTAGAATCCACTACTCCACCAGATACTTGCCGTAAGTGCTGCACCTTGGAAAGCTAGCTAGCAGCTTCCGAGTGGCTCTAGTGGCTAACGCCCTTGCCCCGAAGCTACCACCAGTTAGCCACGAGCCAGGCGCATCTCCCAGCAAACAAACGAAATTACTACAACACCTCTTTCGCCATTTGGCCCGCCCCTTTGTCGACACGATGCCCTGCTGTACCAACACGACTGGTCCGCAGACCATCCGCTGTGCCCTCAACCGGCCATTGCCGGACGTCAGAGCAGATGCTTCTACTTACCCCGGCCTGCTAACTTTAAACGCTGTGTCACCTGCGTGCTAGAGTAGTAACGACTACGCCACAGCTTCTCTGCTCCATCTATTGCTGTTCACTGGACCCTATGATCACTTGGCTACATAGCTGATGCCTGCTGGACTGTTCATTTATCACGGTACTCCATTTAGTTTATTTTCTTTTGTTTATCTGTCGGCCCTAGCCCCAAACTCAGGCCCTGTGTGTAGTTAACCGACACTCTCTGCCCATTCATCGCCATTTTAATCAAATCAAATTTATTTATATAGCGTACATCAGCTGATATCTCAAAGTGCTGTACAGAAACCCAGCCTAAAACCCCAAACAGCAAGCAATGCAGGTGTAGAAGCACGGTGGCTAGGAAAACTCCCTAGAAAGGCCGAAACCTAGGAGGAAACCTAGAGAGGAACCAGGCTATGTGGGGTGGCCAGTCCTCTTCTGGCTGTGCCGGGTGGAGATTATAACAGAACATGGCCAAGATGTTCAAATGTTCATAAATGACCAGCATGGTCGAATAATAATAAGGCAGAACAGTTGAAACTGGAGCAGCAGCACGGTCAGGTGGACTGGGGAGAGCAAGGAGTCATCATGTCAGGTAGTCCTGGGGCATGGTCCTAGGGCTCAGGTCCTCTGAGAGAGAGAGAAAGAAAGAGAGAAGGAGAGAATTAGAGAACACACACTTAGATTCACACAGGACACCGAATAGGACAGGAGAAGTACTCCAGATATAACAAACTGACCCTAGCCCCCGACACATAAACTACTGCAGCATAAATACTGGAGGCTGAGACTACCTGTTGTTGTTGTCTTAGCTGATTAGCTGTTGTTGTCTTACCTGTTGTTGTCTTAGCTAGCTCTCCCAATCAACACCTGGGATTGCTTTATGCATTGCATTATGTCTCTCTCAAAAGTCAATATGCCTTGTATACTGTTGTTTAGGACAGTTATGTTTTAGTTTACAGTGGAGCCCCTAGTCCCACTCTACATGCCTCTGATTCCTCCTTTGTCCCATCCCCCACACACGCGGTGACCTCACCCAGTATAACCAGCACGTCCAGAGATGCAACATCTCTCATCATCACTCAGTGCCTGGGCTTACCTCCACTGTACCCGCACCCCACCATACTCGTCTGCACATTATGCCCTGAATATATTCTACCATGCCCAGAAATCTGTTCCTATTATTCTCTGTCCCCAATGCACCAGACAACCAGTTTAGCTAGCCTTTAGCTGTACCCTCATCCAAATGATTAAGGAACCCACCAGGTACAACCCTAAATCTGTAAACATGGGAACCATCATAGATATTATCCTGACCAACATGCCCTCCAAATACACCTCTGCTTTTTTCAAATCAGGATCTCAGCGATCACTGCCTCATTGCCTGCATCCGCTTTTGGTCCGGGTTCAAACAACCACCCCTCATCACTGTCAAACACTCCCTAAAACACTTCTGCAAGCAGGCCTTTCTAATCGACCTGGCCCGGGTATCCTGGAAGGATATTAACCTCATCCCATCAGTAGAGGATGCCTGGTCATTCTTTAAAAAGTAATTTCCTCACCATCTTAAATAAGCCTGCCTCTTTCAAAAAATGTAGAACTAAGAACAGATATAGCCCTTGGTTCACTCCAGACCTGACTGCCATTGACCAGCACAAAAACATCCTGTGGCGGACTGCACAAGCATCAAATAGTCCCCACGATATGCAACTGTTCAGGGAAGTCAGGAACCAATACACACAGTCAGTCAGTAAAGCAAAGGCTAGATTTTTCAAACAGAAATTTGCATCCTGTAGCTCTAACTCCAAAAGGTTTTGGGACACTGTAAAGTCCATGGAGAACAAGAGCACTTCCTTTTATCTTATTTCTATTTTCTTATTGACTGTACGCTTGTTTATTCCAAGTGTAACTCTGTGTTATTGTTTGTGTCTGACTGCTTTGCTTTATCTTGGCCAGGTCGCAGATGTAAATGAGAACTTGTTCTCAACCAGCTTACCTGGTTAAATAAAATAAGAAATACAGCAGAAACTGCTCCTCTCACGTCGTCTCCTGTTGTCGACGACCTTTGTGGTTTTGAAGGTAGACGTGGGCAAATCAAATCAAATGTTATTTGTCACATGCGCGGAATACAACAGTGTAATGAACACGAGGGGAGACAGAGAACTGGTTTAAAGCGCAGGGTGCAGCAGGTGTTTATTGTAAAGGACCACAGGAGGAGGCAGGTAGCTGGGTCCAGGGGCTGGCAGAAGGTCATACACAGGAGGAGGCAGGTAGCTGGGTCCAGGGGCAGGCAGAAGGTCATACACAGGTGGTCAAAAGGCAACAGTACAGGCAGGGAAAAGACTAGTAACGCTGTCTGGGAGATCAGGCAATAGGTAGATAACAGGAAATCTGATAGGCAAAAGGCGTCGTTAGTGAGGCAGGCAATAACTATCATACACCGGAGGAGTAAATCACGGGAAAACCAGAGCTCTGAAAGACGTGTGAAACAAAACAAACAATACCTCGCAGCGATGGGGTGCAAAGAACTGAACTAAATAGTGTGATAATGACATACAGGTGTGTGAACAGGTTATTAGAATTCAGGTGATTGGAATCTGGAGAGTGAGCGGCGTTCAGGGCATCTAGGTGTTTGAGAGTGTGAGTTGGAAAGTGGGCTGGAAAGTGAGCTGCGTTCAGGGGGTGTGAGTTGGAAGCAGACGTTACAAACAGGTGTAGACCTTACAGTGAAATGCTTACTTAAAAAAAATGTTGAGCAACAATAAAATTACAGTAGCGAGGCTATATACAGGGGGTACCGGTACAAAGTCAATGTGCGTGGGCACAGGTTAATCCAGGTAATTGAGGTAATATGTACATGTTGGTCGAGGTAAAGTGACTATGCATAGATAATAAACAGAGAATAGCGGGGGGGGGGACTCAATTTAAATAGTCTGGTTAGCCATTTGATTAGCTGTTCAGGAGTCTTATGGCTTGGGGGTAGAAGCTGTTAAGAACCTAGACTTGGCGCTCCGGTACAGCTTGCCATGCAGTTGCAGAGAGAACAGTCTATGAGAGTCTTTGGTAATTTTTAAGGCCTTCCTCTGACACCGCCTGGTAAAGAGGTCCTGGATGGCAGGAAGCTTGGCCCCAGTGATATATTTGGTCTTACGCACTACTCTCTGTAGTGCCTTCCGGTCTGAGGCCGAGCAGTGTCCATACCAAGCGGTGATGCAACAAGACAGGACACTCTCAATGGTGCAGCTGTAGAACATTTTGAGGATCTGAGGACCCATGCCAAATCTTTTCAGTCTCCTCAGCGTGGTAGATGGTAGATACCCTTACCGTCTGGGGGCTTCAGGAAGTCAAGGATCCAGATGTAGAGGGAGATATTTAGTCCCAGGGTCCTTAGCTTAGTGATGAGCTTTGAGGGCACTACCGTGTTGAACGCTGAGCTGTAGTTAATGAATAGCATTCCCACATAGGTGTTCCTTTTGTCTAGGTGGGAAAGGGCAGTGTGGAGTGAAATAGAGATTGCGTCATCTCTGGATCTGTTTGGGAGGTATGCAAATTGGGGTGGGTCTAAAGTTTCTGGAAAAATGGTGTTGATGTGAGCCATGACCAACCTTTCAAAGCACTTAATGGCTACAGACGTGAGTGCTACGGGTCAGTAGTCATTTAGACAGGTTACATTGGTGTTTATGGGTACAGGGACTATGGTGGTCTGCTTGAAACATGTTATTATTACAGACTCAGTCAATTAGAGCATAGGCTTCGGAGGCTATCAGGACAGGAGATCATTTTTGGCCAACAAAAGTGTGATTGTCCTGGCGTCAGTATCATGACACTAGGCGAGACCCAAATGCAGACACAGGAGGCAGATGGTTGGAGTTTAAGATATATCCAAAGGGAATAGGCAAGAGAATGGTCATGGACAGGCAAAAGGTCATCCAGGAGGTACAGAGTGGCAGGCAGGCTCGAGGTCAGGGCAGGCAGAATGGTCAGGCAGGCGGGTAAAGAGTCCAGAACAGGCAAGGGCCAAAACCGAGAGGACTAGAAAAAGGAGGAAAGGCAAAGCAGAAAAACGGGAAAAACTGCTGGTAGGCTTGGAAATACAAGACGAACTGGCACAGAGAGACAGGATACACAGGGATAAATACACTGGGGAAAACAAGCGACACCTGGAGGGGGTGGAGACAATAACGAGGACAGGTGAAACAGATCAGGGTGTGAGAGTCAGCACTAAGGAGCCATTTATTTAATCCACTTACTCTTTCGTAATTCCATTAATCGAGATTGTATCCACTAAACAAGTTGCTGGCTTTCTGGGTTGAAAGTGGGACAGGCGAAATAGGCTCATTATTATATAATAGAACCAATTAGGCTTCATAGTGCACTTCTAAGTGCACTTCAATTGGAGGGAGAGGAGAGGAGAGGAGAGGAGAGGAGAGGAGAGGAGAGGAGAGGAGAGGAGAGGAGAGGAGAGGAGAGGAGAGGAGAGGAGAGGAGAGGAGAGGGAGAGGAGAGGAGGGAGAGGAGAGGAGAGGAGAATAAATAATTTGGGAGGAAAGAGCATTGGGCACACTGAGCACTCACCAGAAACAGTCCCACATGCAACTGAGTTAAGTTCAAAACCGATGGAGAGTAAACAAGGGCGGTTTTGAACTGAAACATGTTTCATTAACCATTTTCACAGAATCTGTCCAGCTGTGACGCAACATGAGAAAACATTATAGGTTTCCTGAATTGAAGATGCGGTTGGAGGTTTAGGTTGAGTGGTTGTGGGTTTAGTTAGGGAGATGTATGAGTGTGGTCAGACATGGTTGAGGGATCTGGTAGACCGCAGATCTATATTTCAGACCATTATGCTGGCAGAATGAAGCCAATCATGTGTAGGGCCAGGAGTTTTTCTGAACATGTGACCTGACTATGAAGAAGTCTTGGCCCTGAGTAGGCTATAACTAAACTACATGCCTGATTTTTTTAAGGCATCATGTGTAGGGCTAGGCGTTCATCCTGAACCCCTGACATAGGCTACTAGAGCCTAGAGTTTTCCTGGTGAAGCCACTTGCTCAAGAGAGAACTCTCGGCTCTAATGGAAATGTTTGGACAAGGAGCTTTACTTGACCATGTGACCTGAGTTGGACAAACATGTGGGCCTAATTCATGTTCTAATAGAAATATATCCATATCTTTCCCCTTCAAATACTTCAAACAACTAGGTAGGACTTTGGAGTTACATTTGGATGGAAAAGTTATTTATACTGGACTGGATTGGCGGGATATTTATTCAAATTTTCCTGTTTGCTTTTAAATTCATGCATCCTCATTTGCACAATGTCAAAGTAAATACTATTCAGGCGGTGGGAGGGAAATTAAAACATGATCCCAAAATTGCACCAGCATTACTTAGAATTCAGCACATTATCATTTCAGATTCCTCTCTCTCGCACACATTATGATTAACATGACATACTAGGAGACTGGTGTGGAAAAATATAAAACTCCCTAGTTTTCAAATCTGAATCATGATAGAGTCCAAATGCAGACTCTCAAATGAAGGTTCAAATAAAAGTTTAGCATATTTTACATATCATGCGAGGTGCATTTTCTTCAAACAGAATGTGTCATTGTTTTTTTGACAATGTAAATTATGGAAAAAGTATAAATAAAATACACATGCAGCATAGCAACGATTCAAGGTTCAGAGGTGAAAATTACTTTTACATAATTACCAATACATATGCATATTCAGATTGCAAAATGAAGAATTAAAAAACTTTATGTCAATCAATGGACCCCATATCTATTCTAATCTAGAACATGCTGCCGTTAATACAATGTGTCAAAACAAGAATGAATCATAAATATTCATATTTTTTTATGAGTTACAGTTGGATAGCTCTATCATGCCATTTCCTCACACCTGATCAACTAGTTGTTGCATGTGGTGCTATAAAATATGTAAACTCCCTCCCAGTCCTAGCCAAAGCAAGTTGTGCATAATACATAACACATGCCCATATCATTCAAGGCTAACGATGCGCATCCTATGCAATGCATCATGGTCTACATAAAGTGCCTTGCAAAAGTATTCACCCCCTTGGAGTTTTTCTTATTTTGTTGCATTACAACCTGTCATTTACATACATTTTTATTTGGATTTCAAAAAATTCAAGATGGAAAAGTAGTGCGTGCATATATATTCACCCCCTTTGCTATGAAGCTGGTACAACTAATTACCTTCAGAAGTCACATAATTAATTAAATAAAGTCCACCTGAGTATACATACACCTATTATGAAAGGCCCCAAAGTCTGCCACACCACTAAGCAAGGGGCATCACCAGGCAAGCGGCACCACGAAAACCAAGGAGCTCTCCAAACAGGTCTGGGACAAAGTTGTGGAGAAGTACAGATCGGGGGTTGGGTTATAAAATGTATTTCCAAAACTTTGAACATCCCACGGAGACTGGGACAGAGTTTCACCTTCCAGCAGGACAATGACCGTAAGCATACTGCTAAAGCAACACTCGAGTGGTTTAAGGGGAAACATTTAACAGTCTTGGAATTGCCTAGTCAAAGCCCAGACCTCAATCCATTTAAGAATCTTTGGTATGACTTAAAGATTGCTGTATACCAGCGGAACCCATCCAACTTGAAGGAGCTGGAGCAGTTTTGCCTTGAAGAATGGGAAAAAATCCCAGTGGCTAGATGTGCCAAGCTTATAGAGACATACCCATAGAGACTTGCATCAGTAATTGCTGCAAAAGGTGGCTCTCAAAGTATTGAGTTTGGGAGGGTGAATAGTTATGCACGCTCAAGTTTTCAGTTTTTTTGCCTTATTTCTTGTTTGTTTCACAATGAAACATATTTTGCATCTTCAAAGTGGTAGGCAGGTTGTGTAAATCAAATGATACAAACCCCCTCAAAAAATATTTGAATTCCTGATTGTTAGGCAACAAAATAGGAAAAATGCCAAGGGGGGTGAATGCTTTTGCAAGGCACTTTATACAATATGATACAATCTATTCTTCTCAGACATAGCCTTACCTGTATAAACATATATAGTTATCTTGGGCCACCAGTGAGCTAATGTCAATGTATCCAGGGAAGGGGTCATTTTTTTGGGTCTCTGAGCACGTTAGAGCCCGGCATGTTACATACTGTATACCTGCAAGGCAAGGAGATAGAGATTACTGGATATCTGGATTCAGCCAGCTGCAGATCATGCCTCTTATTCCTGGGAACGTGAGGATGCCTAGAAACCGAGGCTATATGTCTGTATGAATTGAACTTGAGGGCACTTTTGTATGGTTTATTCCTTGACAGACTCTCACTCTCTTCTATCGTTTGAAGGCTGATAATTGGACTGATATTATGGGGGCCTTTCTCTGCTGTGTGTGTGTGTGTGTAATGCTATTCATTTCCATGAGGGCTGTGTCACTCCATGTTAACCAGATCTGACTCCTTGTCTAGACCCGTTACAGACCTGGATTAAAGAAGTCGAGGAGAGAAGAAGGGATGAAGAGGCAGAGGGGGAAGGAGGGGTAAAGTAATGAAAAGAATGGAAGAGGAGGAGTGGAGACAGAAGAAGAGGAGGAGGAAAGAAGAGGAGAGGAGGAGGGAAGAACAGGATGGGAGAAGATTGGGTGAAGTGAAGGAGGAAAATAGAGGAGAGGAGGAGAGAAGAGAAGGAGGGAAGAAGAGGAGAGAAGAGAAGGAGGGATGAATAGGAGAGGAGGAGGGAAGAAGAGGAGAGGAGGAGGGTATAGAAGGAGGGAAGAAGACAATAAACAAAGGGGGCTGTGTCTCAGCAGGGGTATTCCACTCCAGATATAGATGTCTCATTTCAGCGTTGTCTCAACAGTGATGGCATTAAAATAGCAATGGCTTTACATGTGAGGACGTTCTCCCCAGAGCTGTGTCACAAAATGTCAAATTACCTTAGCAACCCCCACAGCAACAGCCTGACACCGTGGGTTTGTTATTCTACCAAAAAGTGGTATCTGTCACAAAATCATAATTACGTAGCAAGCTAAATATGGAAATTCTTAAGTGAGGCACTGTACAATGGTAAGACTGTGCCACATAATTCAAGATAGTCACTGTACTGTATATCACTCTATTATATCTGTCACAGTTCAAGGTAAGACCCAGATGCAGGCAATGTCAAATTAACAACAGTTTCTTAATCCAACAGGCAAAAGACAGGTAAAGGGCAGGCAGGGGTCAGTAATCCAGATAGGTGCGGCAAAGGTACAGGACGGCAGGCAGGCTCAGGGTCAGGGCAAGCAGAAAAGGTCAAAACCGGGATAAATTGAAAACAGGAACAATCAAGAGACAGGAACAGAGGGGAAAACGCTAGTAGGCTTGACAAAGCAAAACACTGGTATAACACTGGTATAAATACACAGGGGATAATGGTGAACATGGGTGACACTTGGAGGGGGTTGAGACAATCACAAAGACAGAATAAACAGATAAGGGTGTGACAATATCATTTTATTGGGTGTAGTGGATTACCTTGGAGAGATATGGCCTTCCTATGGTGTGATGTATGTCATTCCTAGTGCTGCGAGACTGAAAACCTAATTGTCTGTAAGCATGGCTTTAGGGGCCCGGGGCACTGAGAGCCAGAGTTTAAAGTCCTTGAAGGTGTTGGATCAAGCACATTTATACAAGTTTCTGTGGACATAGCTGGCAGCAGCTCGGGACACACACACACACACAAACAGCATCCCCTCTATCGCTAGGAAGGAAAGCAGTTAGGCAGAACAAATTCAGAGCTACATTTGTGATGAGTGTGCACTTTCTCAGAATGGGGAAGGCCACTGCGGTTGGCTGTTGGGGGGATGAGGGCTGACATGATTAGATGAGAGGCAACAGGAACTTCCTGGGTGGTCTATTACTCATGCCACCGGGCACAACTTGTTATACTGTATCTTCCTATTTTATGTATATACAGTATGCTTGGATAACCCCCAATGAAAAAGTAATGATTGTTTAGATAGGTGCAATTGCCATGATATCTGAGAAATGAACCCGAATGTAATATCTGAGAGGCAGAATGTGAAATGGTGACACTGTGGATGTAGATTAATCTCAGTCCAATCATATCAACAGTGGAAATGAGCAGGATGGTACACAACATTTCCCACCAGCAACACTAGTCATTCAGATAATGTGTTGAAACGTATTATCAATGTACTTCACAGACTCTTGCATTGCAGAAAGCAAAAAAAACACATTGTTCCACACACTTCTAGTGATGCTCCAAAACAGATTGTAAGGAGAGTCTGAGTAAACAAAGGAAAAGATCAGGACAACAGAGAGGATGAGAAGGAAGAGAAGGATGATGAGAAGAAAGAAAGAAAAGCGTATGACTCACCAGTAGAACCTCTTCACATGCTCATGAACCAGCGGATATTTACTCCCAAAGTCCAGGGAGGCGTACAACTGTGAAGAAGAACATAAAAAAGACAGCTAACAAATCAGTCTACTTATCACAAGATAGGAAGTAAAGTGACTGTTGGCTTGAGACATGGCAGGATATTGCTAGGGAAGACCGTACCCGTGAGCAATATAGCGTGACTCTCTACAAATTTAAATTAACACTAGGAATAGATAAAGCACTTCATGTCCAAAATGTTTGTTGAAAAATAGGTTCAACATCATCATTTGCTTTTCATGGAACAGCAAGACATTATGTGGATTCTTATTGACAATATTAAGTGGTGTGCATAGATATGAAAGTATGCATAAAACAAAAATGATTTTTTTTCCCCAACCCCTATATATCAGAGAGAGACTACAAATCCAGAATGCTACTGTCGTGACTTGATTTACATTAAACTGATGACTGTTATTTATTTAATCCACTAACTATGTTTAATTGTTACCTGATAAAATTAACCATGTAACAATTAACTCATAATGAATTTGGGGCACCACGGAAGAAGTTGTTTAACTTCTTGCGTCGAACAATCCCGTATCCGGGAGCGTAATCACAGCCTCAAGCTCATTACCATAACGCAACGTTAACTATTCATGAAAATCGCAAATGATATGAAATAAATATATTGGCTCACAAGCTTAGCCTTTTGTTAATAACAACACTGTCATCTCAGATTTTCAAAATATGCTTTTCAACCATAGCTACACAAGCATTTGTGTAAGAGTATTGATAGCTAGCATAGCATTAAGCCTAGCATTCAGAAGGCAACATTTTCACAAAAACAAGAAAAGCATTCAAATAAAATCATTTACCTTTGAAGAACTTCGGATGTTTTCAATGAGGAGACTTAGTTAGATAGCAAATGTTCAATTTTTCCAAAAAGATTATTTGTGTAGGAGAAATCGCTCCGTTTTGTAGATCACGTTTGGCTAAGAAAAAAAACAGAAAATTCAGTCATTACAACGCCAAACTTTTTTCCAAATTAACTCCATAATATCGACAGAAACATGGCAAACGTTGTTTAGAATCAATCCTCAAGGTGTTTTTCACATATCTATTTGATGATAAATCATTCGTGGCAGTTTGGTTTCTCCTCTGAACCAAATGGAAAAATGCACGCAGCTGGAGATTACGCAATAATTTCGACGGAGGACACCAAGCGGGCACCTGGTAAATGTAGTCTCTTATGGTCAATCTTCCAATGATATGCCTACAAATACGTCACAATGCTGCAGACACTTTCGGGAAACGACAGAAAGTGTAGGCTCATTCCTGGCGCATTCACAGCCATATAAGGAGACATTGGAACACAGCGCATTCAAAATCTGGCGCACTTCCTGTATGAAATTTCATCTTGGTTTCGCCTGTAGCATTTAGTTCTGTGGCACTCACAGACAATATCTTTGCAGTTTTGGAAATGTCAGAGTGTTTTCTTTCCAAAGCTGTCAATTATATGCATATTCGAGCATCTTTTCGTGACAAAATATATTGTTTAAAACGGGAACGTTTTTCATCCAAAAATGTTAATAGCGCCCCCTAATGCATAACTGGTTAATGAGCTACCATCTCCCGAATTAAACTCTATAGGATATATAATCGATAACAGTAACTTATTCACTTTTTATGGGCAGGTGGCTCCCACCTGGCCAACATCTGGTGAAATTGCAGAGCGTAAAATTCAAACTACAGAATTATAAATATTTAACTTTCATAAAATCACAAGTGTAATACATAAAAATAAAGCTTAACTTCTTGTTAAACCAGCCGTTGTGTCTGATTTCAAAAAGGCTTTACGGCGAAAGCAAACCATGTGATTATCTGAGGACAGCGCCCCACATTCAAACACATGAAAAGCATATTTCAACCAGACAGGTGCGACACGAAAGTCAGAAATAGCGATATAAAAAATGCCTTACCTTTGATGATCTTCTTCTGTTGGCACTCCAAAAGGTCCCAGTTACATCACAAATGGTAATTTTGTTCGATAACGTCCTTCTTTATATCCATAAAAACTCAGTTTAGCTGGCGCGCTTCAGTAAATAATCGACCCAGTTTCCCTCCATCAAAATGCATGCAAAATTAATCCCAGATGTTACTAATAAACTTTTCCAAACAAGTCAAACAATACTTATAATCAAACCTTAGGTTCCCTAATACGTAAATAAACGATCAAATTTAAGACGGAGAATCGTGTGTCTTTACCGGAGAAAAATACCAAAGAACGCGCTCTCTTCCAAGAGCTTGGAAACACTACAGCCAAAATGGGAGCCACCTAGAAAAACTAAAATTTCTGGCTAATTCTTCCAAAAACCATCCTGAAACTCTTTCTAAAGACTGTTGACATCTAGTGGAAGCCCTGGGAACTGCAATCTGGGAGGACTTGGCCTTATAATAAAAGTGACAGCCATTGAAAATAGGGGTAGGATGAGTTTTCTTTTGGGGGGGGGGTGGTTTGTCCTCTGGGTTTTAACTGCCATATCAGTTCTTTTATACTCACAGATATAATTTTACCAGTTTTAGAAAGTGTTTAGTGTTTCCTATCCAAATCTCCAAATTATATGCATATCCTAGCTTCTGGGCCTGAGTAACAGGCAGTTTACCTTTTGGCACGCTTTTCATCTGGACATCAGAATACTGCCCCCTACCCAAGAGAGGTTAATCATTACCTCATATCAGTCTCATTCTGAACAGTCGTAACTCTCTTGGATCTGCAAGAACCCCAACCTTTGTTCATCATTCACTACCACACAAATTGGTTTAATTATTTATTTACAAACAAACTAAATAATAACACAGAATACACATACACACTTACATGAGACAAAAGTCCCTGGACTGACAAGATATGACGGCTTACTAGACAGAGATGGAGAAAGGGGTGGGGAAAATATAAAGATAGAGAAAAAGGGACATTTATCGTGAACACATTCTAGGACTGTCTTCACATGAATCATATACCTTGCACACAAACCGTTGCCCGTTTTGGAATAGGAAGCAATGCATGTATTTACGTGTTTCAATGCAGTAGTTCATCATCTATCTCTGCTGAAACCAAACCTTATTTTTGGGTTTCAACAAAGCACATGCTCTGATTGTCCACCAGATGTCACAATGTCCTTCTTCTTAGTTGTCCGGTCTCCAATGGGCAGTTTTTGTTCTGAACTTGTTCTTAGCTCGTGTGGATAGTCAGAGTTTGAACCCCTTTACACAGCCAGTGGGTATAATCTGGTGAGTTTATCTTCTTCACCTTGTGTTGTTTCAACCATTTCCCACATGTAGCTAACACTCCACCTTTCCTGGTCTGATATGTTAATTCTAACCCGGTCCTTTTAGGCACTCTGGTCAAAAAGAGAGGTTCCATCACTTAATAAATGACAAAATATATTGAAAATATGGCAAGGTGCATCTGGTGTTTGATGATTGTTGGCCTCGGAATTGAATGTTAGAACATTAGCATGGAGTTTGACTGGGGCCACCGACTCTGTCTGTAGGACTAAAATAACAACTAAAACAACAACAGCCAGCAGGATGCAACATCGGTACCATCAATCAGTGTAATGGATCAAAATGCACCCTGTCATTATGCACCCAGGAATTGGGAAATGTAATTAGACATATATATATATATACATAATTTACAGAGTAGTGTCATGACTGTCTTGTGAGGATCAAAATGGGTAGGGGGGGGGTGACAGTAACCAGGCCTCTCTCTCTCCCACAAAGAGGACAGGGGGAGCTGCTGGTCACCCTTCACACACTGCTGTAGGGGAAACTTTCTCTCTCTCTTCAGTATTGGGATCAGAATGTTTTTGTCTAGAGAGAGACTTTTGCCAGCCAAAAACTCTAACATCCAAAAAGTGAACTCTAGAACAAATATTTCTAACATCTGAATGTGGGAAATCGTCAATAAGTAGACATGGATAACGAATGTCTATTGTCATAAACAATTGTATAAAAATGGTATAATGAAAATACTGTATTTTGGAAAGTGTACACACTGTATATGTCAAGTTTCTATCCAATACGTGCTATAGACAATATGACACATTATGGAAGTATTTTTGTTAAGATAGGAATGTGATTTTAGTTTTCTAATAAGGTCATTGTTTTGAGAATACGTTGCACATTAACCTCTTGAAATTATTCATTTTAGGAAAAATAACCTTCCCAAAGTAAACGGGCTATTTTTCAGGACCAGATAATAGAATATGCATATAATGGACAGCTTAGGATAGAAAACACTCTAAAGTTTCCAAAACTGTAAAAATATTGTCTGTGAGTATAACAGAACTGATATTGCAGGCGAAAGCCAGAGAAAAATCCAATCAGGAAATGACTCTTATTTAGAAACCTCTGCGTTCCTATGTGTCCCTATTGAGCAGTGAAAGGGATATCAACCAGAATCCTTTTTCTATTGCTTCCCTAAATGTGTCTAGTGTCACAAGACATAGTTTCAGGCTTTTATTTCGAAAAATGAGCGTGAGCGACGACATTGCGTCAGTGGTCAGTTGGTGGCTCTCAGAGTGATATGTGCGTAATAGACAAATGCGGTCATTGTTTCTCTCGTTCCTACTAAGAAGCCAACTGACATGGTTGATATATTATCGAATAGATAATAGAAAAACACCTTGAGGATTGATTATAAACAACGTTTGCCATGTTTCTGTCGATATTATGGATCTAATTTGGAATATTTTTCGGCGTTGTCGTGACCGCAATTTCCGGTCGATTTCTCAGCCAAACGTGAAGAACAAACGGAGCTATTTCGGCTACAAAAATAATCTTTATGGAAAAAAGGAACATTTGCTATCTAACTGGGAGTCTCGTGAGTGAAAACATCCGAAGCTCATCAAAGGTAAACAATTTAATTTGATTGCTTTTCTGATTTTCGTGACCAAGCTGCCTGCTGCTAGCTAGGCATAATGCTATGCTAGGCTAGGCTATCGATAAACTTACACAAATGCTTGTCTTGCTTTGGCTGTAAAGCATCATTTCAAAATCTGAGATGACAGGGTGATTAACAAAAGGCTAAGCTGCGTTTCAATATATTTCACTTGTGATTTCATAAATATGAATATTTTCTAGTAATATGTTTTGTCCGTTGCGTTATGCTAATTAGTGTCAGTTGATGACAATTCTCCCGGATCCAGGAACGGTATTTCCAAGAGGTAATGAGTTAATAATTGCTTGATTCGGTTAATCACACAATTAGAAACTTTAATCATTCGATGAACAACAGTCGTCACATTAACTGATACAACGTCACGACACTGGCAACAGACACACAGAAAACACAGAAATAAATGCATTGGGGAAAATGGGCGACACCTGGAGGGGGGTGGAGACAAGCACAAGACAGGTGAAACAGATCAAGCGACAGTGAGGCTATATACTAAACAACCAAAGATTTCAAGACTAAAGGCTGGTTCATACTACGGGTGTGTTCGTAAATAGTAAGATTGATCCAAACATTTTGACCTAACAACAGCAGTCAAGCACCCAAGGTAACTGGCTAACGCTGGCTAACTTGCTAGCTACTTCCAGACACAAATGAGAGAACAGCTCACTCTGACCATTTTAGTCGCCCTAGCAGACCTGGCTAGGTTGTTTTTATGTTATGAAGAGCATTGGTGACTGCAACTGTGCTGCTGGCAACAAATTAATTATGCTTTTTTTGCCAACGTTTACTGATCGGTCAGTTATTCTGAGCTCTGGCACACTCAGACGAGAGTGCTCTGAAATCCGAGATTATAGCCACAGCAAATTTACCAGCTACGTCTATTGACAGTTGTCACAGTGACATCGTAAACATTCTATTGAAATAGTTACTTGCATAGTGGAGTCTTCTGTTTAGACATGTAGCTAGCTAGCTAAAAAATGTATCATAATCCCAACTCATAAAGTTTCTGTAAACTAACACACTTCTGTATATCGCGCTGTGACGTACAATTTACCATATTTTAGTGCCCCAAAAATGTAATACTTCCAGGTCAACTGTAATATGAATCCCATTGTAAAGCACAATTTCTCCCCTTTCCGGCAATATCAATGACGAGACCGTCATGCTGCCCGTCTCTGGAGGATTGAAGTAGGCAATGAACTCCATCGGCTCTTTAAAAAACGACAGATGGGGAAGCAAAACCTACTGCGTGATAACTTTTTTCATCCGATCTGTCCATCCTATCACCTCTAAAATGTAAATAAAACACTATAAAAAAGTTTATATAATGTGTCATTACATACCTATTTGAAGGTTTGTGTCGAATTTGAATGGGGTTTTTAGGGCAGCGCGAATGTTATCTTCAGAAGTAAACAACGGCTGCCGTGGCTTTTGAGAGTCATGATGGCCTGCAGTGATCATGCAAAAAATGAACGCATTCAGTTGAACAATTGACTAGGTATCCCCATTTACCTTGTCCCTGTCCCTTTCTTGTTTCTAAACTGTGAGAGAAGCGCTACACCTGGTGGAGAGAGGCTGTACGACACAGAATGAGTTGCATTATGCGTGCTGTACATTCCGTCATGACAGGTCACAATTTAACGTACAGCGTCAGAGGGGCATTTTTTTTTTAAACGTCTTCAATACTATTTGGCCATTACCATGTCAATCAACTCTTGAATAGAAATGCAGTTCACACCCCAGATTTTGATGCCAACACAGTCACTACTGTCCCGTTAGTTTTCATTGCAGCCTCGTTTGAATGCTGCGGTTGTGCAAATTTGTACGGAATGGGGTAGTCATGGGGTAGTACTATGGAATGGGGTAGTACTACCCTGCATGAATCTGCAGGTAGCTAACCAACCAGGTTCCATGTTAGCTAGCTATCCTTAGACTATAATTTGCCATACAAATGGCTATGAGATACGAAGAATATTACTACACAGATCATACACGTAACGTTATTTAGCCAGCCAGCTAATGTTAGCTAGCTAACAGTACAGTTGAACTTGAAATGAAAATGACTTCATGACAAAATTAGAAACATGTAATATCTGAAAATGTAGCTAGATAGACTCTCTTACCCATATACATGGATGGATGTTTCTCCCTCTCTGTCATGGATGCCATAGTTGCCCTTAGTTTGAAGATGTAATCCGGAGTCTTCTGTGTTCTCTTTTCAGATTTCTTAGATATTATAGTTTAATTCCACTGATTTCAAAACACGTCATCAAGAAAGTGGAGAGCAACATTTATGCAGTTCTACTACATGATATCTTTAAAAAAAAGTTGCATTAGAAAGGATTACCTACACATAATGACACAGTTCATAATAAAGACAGAAGCCTGCAATATGGCAGACCAATCCGAACTCATCTCTCGGCATGTCCAGCCCACTCATTATCTCAGCCAATCAATGCTAACGAGAAGGTTGCTTACTTGTTCCATGGCTAAACCAACTAGGCTTGTAATTTAACAATTTTATTGATATTTACAGATAGCATAGAAGTGTTTTATTAAGTCACATGAAAGTTTCCAGAAGGTATTTCTGCAAAAAAATGCATTTTGATTAAAAAAAAACTTTTAAGTTCAAATGGTGTTCCTATTAGGTAGTGTTGTGCGACATATGCCTAGTTTCCTGAAACAAGTCACATATTGTAACGGAAACCCTATGTTACTAATTGGAAGCTCAAGTCAAACACATTCTGCCTTCTGCCTTGAAAATTACTGCCACTTTAGCCCAGGACTCATACAGAGTTCACAGTAGGCTAAACATCCACAAGATGCACGCTATTGTCAAATGATGCCACCCTGTTTCCTCTATGTCAATCAGGATCCAGACATGATGGACAGAATGACAGTCATGTTAGTCATCACCTCATATCCACTACCATAATGAATAGGTAGTGATAGTACAGTGTTCACAAGCATGTGTTGGAGATATCAGGTACTGTATCTATGTACAGCTAATAAAAGATACATAGTTGAAGGGATGCCTGTCACTGTCCAGGGTGATGAGAGACAAGCCCGGCCTAGCTACCGGCTGCCTGGCTCAGCCTGCCTGCCACCACAGACTGCTATTTGGGAGGAACATGGCTCCGCCTTTCTGCAACCACAGACTGCTATTGGGAGGAACATGGCTCCACCTGCCTGCCACATGCAGGATCCTATGAGGTGGAACATGGCTTGGGACTGCTATTTATTTAGTGATGGTTTAGCTATAGGATCAGATCTGGTACCAAGCCAGTAAAAAATAACAGGATGATTATAATGACAGTGTAGTTGTGTGTGTGCATAACAATTTGTTTGAAGATGTCTCTTGAAAAATAGATTTCAATGAGAATTTTTTTTTTTTTGTAAACATGTATCTCAATGAGAAAAACCTGCATAAATAAATCGTTTACCTTTGATGAACTTCGGATGTTTTCACTCACGAGACTCCCAGGTAGACAGCCAACAGCCAAAGTTCATTTTTTCCCATTTTTGTAGGCAAAATAGCTCCGTTTGTTCTTCACGTTTGGCTGAGAAATCGACCGGAAATTGTGGTCACGACAACGTCGAAAAATATTCCATATTAGCTCCATAATATCGACAGAAACATGGCAAACGTTGTTTATAATCAATCCTCAAGGTGTTTTTCTAATATCTATTCGATAATATATCCGTCGGGACAATTCATTTTTCAGGAGGACCGATTGGAGTAATGGCTACCTCTGTATTTTACGCAAGAATCTCTCTCGGAGCCACCATGTGACCACTTACGCAATGTGGCCGCCTACGGCTATTCTTCAACAGAAATGCGTAAACCTATGTCACAATGCAGTAGACACCTTGAGGAATACGTAGAAAGCGTAAGCTTGTTGATGGTACATTCACAGCTGAATAGGGAGTGCAACATCACTTCTGTTATACTCACAGACAATATCTTTACAGTTTTGGAAACGTTAGAGTGTTTTCTATCCAAAGCTGTCAATTATATGCATATTCTAGCATCTTTTCCTGACAAAATATCCCATTTAAAACGGGAACGTTTAAAAATATATATATGAAAATACTGCCCCCTAGCACCAAGAGGTTAATGAGGCAAGGTCTAGATTTTATTCAAATTCAATTTTAGACAACTAACTTAACATTTCATCTTCCCCAAAACATTTTCTTTGATTTGGATATTTTCCATACAACGTACAATGTATAAACATCAAACATCTACTAGGAAAACTCTTCACGTTACAATGTTTTCGTAATAACATCATCTATTAACCTTTAATAACAAAACAAAAATGACATACACTTTCATATTCCATCTACCGTCATGACCACCAGTGTGGCTGACGGAAATCATTGTTCCAAAGTCCCTTTATTTCATGTTTAATGTTCTTAGGCTGGTTCTCCATAATAACAGGACAAAGGAATTTGTCTGTGGCCTGAGATTTACCAGGGTCGTGAGGGGTCATAAAACCCCCACATCTTCAGACCCCTAGGTCTCTCCTCCTCTGTTGGGGTTGAGAGATAATCTGTAGGGTTGTGGTCTCCTGTAACGTGACCTGATCAGGACACTCATGACACCATTTTGTCTTGTCTCGTCAAGCCTACCAGCGTTTTTCCCCGTAGTCCTGTTTCTCGGTAGTTCCTGTTTTCTAGTTCTCCCAGTTTTTGATCATTCTGCCTGCCCTGACCCTGAGCCTGCTTGCCGGATTGTATCTCTTGACACTGCCCCGGATTACTGACCCCTGCCTGCCCTGACAATGCCTGCCATTCTGTACCTTATGGACTCTGCCCTGGATTACTGACTTCTGCCTGCCCTTGACCTTGACCTGCCCCCTGTTTTGTAAATAAACTTTTGTTATTTCGAACTGTCTGCATCTGGGTCTTATCCTGAGGTCTGATACTCACATGTGAATCCTTAAAGAGATGGTTGGGGCTAAAGCATAAAAGGGTGTGAACGATTCTGGATGGGTGTAGACAAAGAAGAGCTCTCCAGTATGTACCAAAATATTCAAGGGCCATTTTCTCAAAAGTGAAGTTACAGGTTTATCAACTTTCAAAGCAAATTACTTTCCCATTGTTCCTCAACTGTAGTGTATGACAGACAATTTTCTAACTCTGAGTCTCTACTTTTATCCAATGTAAAAAACATAATTTCAAATTTTGCTACATTAGACCTAATCGATCCGGTCCGGCACATACTGTATGCTACAGGTCAACAATCAACTCTACTTATTTGATTAGCTTCATACAGCAGCAGATCAATTATAGAAGGAACTAAAATGGGATTTCAAGCCAATAGTATCAGATATTGTTAAGTTTGTTGGTGCTGCACTTCAGGCTACATACTTCAGTTGTTTCTGGGTTTCATTCAGAGTTATTCAACTTCAATATTTTTTTCACTAATGCTCTTTCCCCTGTGGTCAAAGATATGTAGGCAAAACAGGACTGGAGTCACAGAAAGGTTATCTGAGGTTCTAATTATCCTACTGCCTTCTTTCATCTTAACCCTGGAAGCTAGATATCACAACTGACATCTCTTTCGCCAATAAAACATCCTCATTCATTAAAGGTCTAACGCAATTTTACAAGGAAGGCCAAAACTCCATCCCACCACAACAGGCTGAAGATTCAGGAAGTCTATTGAAACAGCTCCTAAATTAAATGCCATTATCATAATTTTCAAAATTTCACAGTAATATTCAATAGCGTGGATAGATAAATCACTTTTTTGACTGGGTCCTTTATCACCCCAATAGCACCCTAAGACATAATGGCAGAGTCTCATCCCAACGGAAAAAAGGACATGTGGAGTTATGGAAATTATAATGGCGTATTTTAGCCCCAGTGTCCCGAACAATTACTATAAGTCACCTTTACAACACCTAATTAAGCCTCCTGTACTCCAAATCAAACCGCACCGGTTGACAGTGCCTTGGCTCTGACTAGAGCGGAAGAGGAGGTGAAAGGACAATTTTATGAAGCCAGGAAAATGCAACGTGGCGGTGCTGGAGACGATCCTATGGGGGGAGTATGTGAAAGTGTATGCAAATAAACCATCTGGATTGTTTGAACTGCCTGGGTGTTGGGGAATAAAAGAGGTCTCTACTACTGAAATAAGACTGTGTTCAGTCCCAAATGGCACCCTATTGCCTATATAGTGCACTACTTTTGACCAGAGCCCCATAGGGAATAGGGTGCCATTTGGGATGTAAACTATGTCCATATACTGTACAGTAGAGCTGATACTCTGTAATGAACTCCAGAGTTTGATGTAGTTAATTTAACAGTTGTGTTTGAAATTGATGAACAAATACTTGAAATGGATTTAGACCTGATGATACTGTATGGATGTCCATCACATTTGCTAGGTGCCATGCTGTCACTGCAGTAAGAATATGTTTAAATCCCAGTCTTATTGTCACGCCCTGACCTTAGAGAGCCTTTTTATGTCTCTTTTTTGGTTTGGTCAGGGTGTGATTTGAGTCAGCATTCTATGTTCTGATTTTCTATGTTTTCTATTACTTTGTGTTTGGCCGGGTATGGTTCTCAATCAGAGACAGCTGTCTCTCGTTGTCTCTGATTGGGAATCATACTTAGGCAGCATTTTTCCCTATTGGTTTTGTGGTAGTTAACTTTGTTAGAGGCACCATAGCCCTGTTAAGGTTCACAGTCGTTCTGTTGGCGACATTCTAATAAAAAGGAATATTTATGCTCACAACGCTGCACCTTGGTCCGCTTCCTACGACGCCCGTGACACTTATAGATTAATACACCTGTAACACATATTACAACACAGCATTACATCCTCACACAACTATGAATCAAGAAGTTAATAATCTTCAGAGTTTTATGACACATGTACAAATGAAACACGCTGCAATGGCAACAGCATGTATTCTCATACAGCATACCGTATCGCTAAACATGTAAGCAGAAAATCTCATGTTGTTAGTAGTATGAACTCGCCAAATAAAACAATTATCTCATGAGATGAACTTCACACACTAATGGAGCCCACTTTCCTATAAACCAATACCAATTCCCTCTCACATTGTGGTGACGTATTACCCACCACCGTCCCTCAATGGATCTTAACGGGGCACACATCTGCACTAACCCAGCTAAATAACAAATGATAGCAGCCGTTCAAACGGCGCTGCAACTGCTTTGGTTCACAATGTCACCAAATGTGTAGTCTCTGGTGGGGAGGAGTGATGAATGCTGAGCTCAGTCATCTATTCCGCTTGGTTGAATAGGCTCTGCAAACTCGTCAACAACAACTCTTCCTAGACCCAGCCACCTTTTATAGGTGTAGTTTAGTGGTGCGTAAAGAGATTTTAAAAGGTTCATGTTATGGAGGAATAATGTGTGTGGATGTGTAAGTATATTGCTTCTACATGTCTAGACTGTGAAAAAACGTGGTGATTCACAAGGCAAATTAATAACACCCAACTAAGTACTTAGGCTTGGTATGTCTGCATTGTTATCCAATTAGGAATAACTGCTCTGTGAAGTGCTATGAGGTAAATGCAGAGACAATGACACTATTAGTTCACTGCTAAAGGCAATATGGACACTTATTAGTCCATTGTGAAAGGCAATATGGAGGTCTGCATTGTCATGACAGTGTGTTTCAAATTAATGTCTGTTAAAGGTGTCCTGAGAAGACCTGCTGGATCCAGTGAACTCCAAGGGGAGCCGACCATGAGTTGAGAAATGCACCTCAGTGGAGGGTGAGAAGGAGCATCCATTTTGGCTCTGGCTCAGTAACACCTTGCAGATCAAAGATGGGTGGGGGAGGGGAAGCACTGCGGTGGTGGTGGAGGCCATTTTGGATTAGATCTGCACATACTGTTTGTAAATTAATGGACAGGAGTCTGTTTTTAATGTGGAGAAACCAATTTGGGGTCTGACTCCACAGCACTTTGCTGGTCGCATCATGACAAAGTGGGCCTATGCACTGCAGTGGTGGAAACTGGGGAGGCCATTTTGACTCAAGATGAACATCCCCTTCGAGGATCAGTTTATGCGGAGGAATGAAACTGCTGACGTAAGGAAGCCATTTTGTCATACAGTGTGTTCCATTGCAGAGTCTGCACCACATAATATAATACAACCACAGTTGGATACTAAACTTTTACTTCCTGGCTACAGGTCTGGGAACACACATAAGGGGCCGATGCTGCTTCTGCTAACACAACACAAGCTCTTAAATCAGAAAAATGGTTTACTGCTCGCTCTCTCCCTCTGTATTACAGTACATCTATTTAAGAATTGTTGATGTCAGAAACGGGAAGTTTTAGAATGAAGAATCAGTATTGAGCAGCAGAAAGTTGTCAGCCATGGATAACAATGACAAGAGATCCTGTAAGCGAAAGCACTCTGTGATTTAGAAATGTACAGACTCCTATTAGACAAGGATTGATTTAAACCAGCTTATCTGAAGGAGACTCCTCCAATGAGAAGAGCTGAAACCCATCCACAGAAAGGCAATATCCCACATATTACTATTATTACCACAGAACTGGAAATGCTAATGAATTTTTGTAAAGTAAAATTAATGCAAAAGAAGACAGCAAAACCTATTTTTTCCTATTATGTTCTCGCTCTGCATACTTTATTGAGACGGATGTCCCCCGTTGCATTTGGGCTAACGTTCAGCGATGATACGATTCTGTGTAGAAAATAATTTACGGCATACATTTGCATCCTTAAGGCGGATTAAGACAAGCAATGTTTCCATATAGAAGGACTGGATGGACTGTGTGGCTTGCTCAAAGATGTTGTTACCTACCATTTCCTGATTTGTGTCATTCTGCTGGCAAGCTAAGTGCCAACAGCCAACATTCGTCACATTCATTTGGTGCCTGTGTGTTTTGAAAAGCAAAAACAATGGCAAGTGACAATTGTTGGAGAAGCCTAATCGACAAGGTTAATGAGGTAGAAAGTGTCAAGAGAACAACCGTATATGTGATATAACACCATAGCGAGTAGCAACATTTCACCTCTCCCTGAGCCTCCTCGCAACACAACTTAGTTCTGCCACTAAAGTTATGTGCCCATTTTTCTCAACAGTCAGTGTTATTTTCTCATTTCCCAGCCTGCCTCTCTCATCCAGACGGATAATACCTTCAAATCCTAAGACCCTGACAGACTGACGCGGGTTTATCCAGATGTGGGCCGCACCTGTTCAGTATGATCCCTGTGAAACCCAGAGAAGCCAAACTATCCCTCTGACATTTTCACATGCCCTTGAAGTGTATGGTTTGCTCTGGGCTGCACTCAACTCCTGTTCATGACTTTATCTGAATAACAGAGAGAGGATGATAGGAGGGGGGAAGGGAGGATAAGGGTCAATCTATCACTCTACTCAGGATGAGAGAAAAGGTACAAGGTACATTTCAGGCTGTTCCCTCTTTCATTATTCAGCCCACAGTACTTTAATTTGCTCCCCATCCAAAATGCACCCTGCTGTTTCTTAAAATCACTATTCTTATACTTCCATGTCACCTTGCTCTCTAAGTAAGTGTACGGCACAGTTGAACAACATGTTGTATCCTATTGGGTTTCAGAGGATATTTCCTTCTAACAATGACCTGCGTCACGCAAACTAGTATACTACAAAGTAGGCTGTACTGTGACATATTGGCAACATTATCTACAATGTTTGTGTCATACTCAATACTAAACATACGAGTACATGGAATATGCCAAATTGAAAGGGTGATGTTGCTATATTGTATTTTGCACGGCAGATTACTACTAAACAATAGATTTGTATTTAAAGCTGGAATACTCAACAGTGAAACTGCCATTTCCGTTTGCAATATTACAAGAACAAAGAAATTACTTCAAACAATGAGTACTGTTTTGTTTATCTCAGATGTCATTGCAAGCACAATAGAACAGCAGAGTATGTACTGTGATTTCTTTATACTGTGATGCTGGATGTTCATCTCCTCAGTTACTTCAACTAAACAAAAGCAATAACACATGTGCTGGGAGGAACAGTGGCACTGTTTCACCTTATGGGGAGTTCAGCTTTACAATAAGCTTGGGACTATGTCTTTTTATATATAGACATATTGGTTTATGTCTCTGTGGTGGCACGATGAACATGTTAAAACCCCTACAGGTATGTTATGAATGCACATGCAGTGGTTAACGTGACAACCATCTTGCCATGGAACTCCAATGGGACTTTCTAACACATAGTGAATGAACTAACAGCAACAGCATTATACCACAACTGAAAATGGTCTCTGTCAACTTCAGTCAACTATTAGCATTTGTCAACCGGTAGAGTAATTCAACTTAACACATTATGCCAAAGACAACCAAATGCCACGAGGACGTTATTATTGGTATTTTCTTTTGAAAAACGAGATTGTGCCACTACTCTTCAGGACATTTGGTAGATTTTCTCTGAGAGCGGATAGGTGGAAACCGCATAACGACGAGACACTTAGTTTCACAACTGTTTATGATTTTTTTTTAGCTCCTGGGCAAGTTTTGATCTTTAGGGGAATATGTGGGGGTGTGGATTTCGGGTACGACCAGTGGTGGACAAAGTACCCAATTATCATACTAAAGTAAAAGTAACGGTTGTCAAAAATAAAAATAGAAAAGTAAAGTACAGATACTGAGATACACACTCTGACTTCTGTCTGCGGCGGAGGAGAAGAGGGGGATTCTAAAGGCAGCTGGGGCTTGGAATGCAATACAGAAGCTGCCCATCCTAAAAAGACAAAAGGATGTCATACATACAGTCAGGTACAACATATTTGGCACCTTTGACGAAGATGAGCAAAAAAGACTATAAAATAAATAATAAAAATACTGAGCTACTAAAAAAAATAAGGAAATTATTTGGTGCATGGCCAAAGAGATCTATTTTCATGACCATAGCACAGGTTCCAATTCAGGTCGCAATGCCATTTAGCAATCTCTAGGCATTTACATTTGTTGGGTGACATGAAAATAAAGCTTATTGGCCTCATACACAAGTAGTGGGTTTGGTGTATAAAGAAAGATGCATATGAAGAGAAGAGCCACATACTGACTGTAAAATATGGTGGTGGATCGTTGATGTTATGGGGATATTTGGCCTCCACTGGTCCTGGGGTCCTTGTTTAAGGTCAACGCATAATGCACTTTACCCAGTACCAGGAACTTTTTGTCAAAAGCATGGTTGCCTCTGCCAGGAGGCTGAAACCGGGCCACAAGTGGATTTTCCAGCAAGACAATAACCCCAAGTACACAATAAAATCACAAATAAATGGTTAATTGACCACAAAAATCAACATTTTGCAATAGCCATCTCAGTCTCCAGACTTCAACCCGATTGTGGTTTGAATTGAAGAGGCAGTCCAAAAACTGGGGCTTAAAACTTAATACTGGGGCTCCCGAGTGGCGCAGCGGTCTAAGGCACTCTATCTCTATGTTATAGGTGTCACTACAGACACCCTGGTTTGAATCCAGACACCCTGGTTTGTATCACAACTGACTATCATTGAGAGTCCCATAGGGTGGAACACAATTTGCCCAGCATCGTCCGGGTTTGGCCGTCTTTGTAACTAAATATTTTTTCTTAACGGACTTGCCTAGTTAAATACAAATAAAAATTAAAAATAAAAAGGCCGGGACATGATGAAAAACCAAAAGGATGTCACACCTCCACCATATCACCAAAGGAACACAGTTGTATGGTAAGAGAGGCCTAGCAACAACAAAAAGATGTGTTTCTTACACACGCTACCATCTGTTTCCTTGTTGTTGGCACATTGGCTGCTCACTCCACTCTCTATTTAACAGCACACCTCCATCCATCTGTTGTTGTGACAATTAATATCCATTAATATAGTAGCTCCCCCCTGATTATGCTCTCTATCTCTCCTCACTGTATTCATAATTTCCCTTTGATTTCAGTCCTCTGTTCTCTCCTCTTCGTTGTGCCAGTAAATGCCAAATCTGCATCGCCATGCATCCTATTGAGTTTGAGTTCCACCAGGCCTGTGCTTTCTAGATGAGTCTAGTTTAAGTTTTGTGTTTGTGTGTATGGATGCATACCAGGCCTGTGCTTTAGCTCTGTATGTTTTCGAACAGGTGTGTGTGTGTGTTTGTTTTGTGTGTGTGTGTGGGTGGGTGGGTGGGTGTGCATTGGCATCCCTAGAAGATACATTCTCCAGCTTTACCCTCACCAGGAAGACCCTCCTCCACAACACATTCTCCAGATTTAACCTCACCAGGAAGACCCTCCTCCACAACACCTTCTCCAGATTTAATTTCACCAGGAAGACCCTCCTCCACAACAGCTTCTCCAGCTTTATCCTCACCAGGAATACCCCCCTCCGCAACACCATTTAGTTATAGTCTATTGTATTTTAATCTATTGGGCTCTGAGCCATCATTCCCACACTTGTCTAATGAGACTAATCCTGCTATCTGCAACAGGCAACAAACCTAACGCAGAAAAGGGGCCAATCAAATCAACCATACGCTATGTAAGACAAGTGAGTAAGAGACTGGAGAAGTCACAAATAAACCTGAGATACACTGATGCTTTATTCTAGTGGCGCTGTCTGGCAATACAGATTATATCCCCCAGTGGAAGGAATTACAAATAACCCAAATGGGGCTTAGGTGGTGTGTAGGGTTGCCTGCAATGTAATTGCAGTGCTGGGTGACCAGGCTGCAAATAGTGTATGCAGGTGATTGACTCCAAACGCATTGGTTTTGATATATTTAATTACATTTGCTGGAAACTGTGAGCTTGTTTGACTGTGTGAAGAAATGTGACTTGTTTCTGTTGATACATCCGAAGTTAAACGTTTTTGCGCACTTTTTTCAAAGGTTGAAAGGAAGTGTGAATAAATGCATCTCCAACATGTCAACTATCTGATTTGGTTGTTGTACAGAATGCGGTAGACTGACGTTCTTCATCTGACATTGTGCGTCTGAGTGGGAGACTACAGGGGGCTGACAGGAACATTATTTGGGGAAAACAAAGTTATGTCAGACTCCTGGGGTTCTCCTCTTGACATACCCAAAACCAATTGATTACAACACCAGAAACCTGAATAAGGGTATTAAACACAGAGACTGGTGCTGAGGGAAATAAGGTTGAACTTAAACAGGATAGATATTGTTAGGCTTCATCATAGACTGGCAATAGATAAATGGACATAAACTGGATCTTTTTGTACAATCA
This sequence comes from Oncorhynchus tshawytscha, assembly GCF_018296145.1. Classification (NCBI taxonomy): domain Eukaryota; kingdom Metazoa; phylum Chordata; class Actinopteri; order Salmoniformes; family Salmonidae; genus Oncorhynchus; species Oncorhynchus tshawytscha. Next base: position 13,660,114 of record NC_056460.1, read on the forward strand.
ATGTTCATTGTTTTTTTGTACAATCAACGTTCATTGTTTTTTTGTGATAATGTCATTTTATCTACACGAGCAGCTTAGGTGAATTGTCTGCTCTCATAAACTCTTCTAACTACATCATGAAACCAAAATCAAAACCACATATCCCCAAGTGACCACAGTAACTGCAGTGTGTACTCAATACTTGAACTCAACGGTCCCACCAAGTTAACGTTTTGATGAACATATACTTTACACTATCCATTAGGGACCCAAAGCCTTGTCTCGCTAGTTCAACGTGGTTTGTGAGCCGAGATGCAATATGTTAAGAATGGAAAACAAGTCGAGGAGACTTGTGTTTTTTAAAAGGTTCATCTTCACATCTCCCTTGAGACTTGCAGCTCAATTTCCAGCCCACTTTCCAGCTCACACTCTCAAACACCTAGATGCCCTGAATGCAGCTCACTCTCCAGATTCCGATCACCTGAATTCCGATCACCTGTTCACACACCTGTATGTCATTATCACACACTATTTAGTTCAGTTCTTTGCACCCCATCGCTGTGAGGTATTGTTTGTTTTGTGACACACATCTTTCAGAGCGTTGGGTGTCCCATGATTTACTCCTCCCGTGTACAATAGTTTATGCCTGCCTCACTAACGATGCATTTTTGCCTTTCCTTGCCTGTACTTTAGTCTACTGGACTTCCTGTTATCTAGTTATTGCCTAAACTCCCGGACTACGTTACTAGCCTTTTCCCTGCCTGTACTGTTGCCTTTGGACCCCCTGTGTATGACCTTCTGCCAGCCCCTGGACCCAGCTACCTGCCGCCTCCTGTGGTCCTTTTTAACAAACACCTAATGCGCCCTGTGCTTGAAACCAGCTCTCTCTCCCCTCGTGTTCATTAGATATTTGACATCTTACCATAACTCTATCCTCCTGATTCCTGCTTACAAGCAAAAAAATTAAAGCAGGAAGTACCAGTGACTCGCTCAGTTTGGAAGTGGTCAGATGACGCAGATGCTAAGCTACAGGATTGTTTTTCTAGCACAGACTGGAATATGTTCTGGGATTCTTCCGATGGCATTGAGGAGTGCACCACATAAATCACTGGCTTTATCAATAAGTGCATCGATGACGTCGTCCCCACAGTGACTGTACGTACATACCCCAACCAGAAGCCATGGTTTAAAGGCAACATCCACACTGAGCTAAAGGGTAGACCTGCCGCTTTCAAAGAGTGGGACTAACCCGGACGCTTAGAAGAATTCCCACTATGCCCTCTGATGAACCATTAAACAGGCAAAGCATCAATGCTGGACTAAGATTGAATTGTACAACACCGGCTCTGACGCTCGTCGGATGTGGCAGTGCTTGCAAACCATTACGGACTACAAAGGGAAGCACAGCCGGGAGCTACTCAGAGACATGAGCCTACCAGACGAGCTAAATGGCTATGCTCGCTTCGAGGCAAGCAACACTGAGGCATTCATGAGCGCATCAGCTGCTCTGGACAACTATGTGATCATGCTCTCCGTAGCCAATGTCAGTCAGACCTTTAACCTGACTAGGAAATGCGTTCCGCTAGCAGAATTGCAACATTTTTATTTTAAATATTTAACTTTAATCAAATCAGAAGTGCAATACAGCAAATGAAAGCAAAACCTCTTGTTAATCTAGCCACCATGTCAGATTTAGAAAAAGTATTTACTGGGAAAGCAAACCATGCAATTTTCGATCAGTAGACAAAACATTACAAACAGTTACCAGCCAAGTAAATTAGTCACAAGTCAGAAATAGCAATATAATTCATCAAACTAAAGGTTGACTAAACAAATTGTCTTTGTTCGATATAATCCATTTTTATAGCCTAACACGAAACATTTTGTAAACGGCTTGTGTCATAAATTCAGTGTCCTTCAACTTTGGATGTAACATTTAATTTAATTACTCACTCAAAATGGACGTTATCGAGTCATGTTTAGTTTCATGGTCTCATGAACTTCATGATTCTTTTCCCGGGACATATTGACAGAAAGGAACTGATTTGAACACACCAAACTGTGACCTCATTGTGCACCAATGATATGACCAGTTCTTCATTGATTGACTGTATTTCGGACCAATTACCATTAGCTGGGCATGACCTCCAAGTACAGCCCCATGCAATTGATGATTGTCCTGAAATCTAGCTTGACAGATAGCCAATGAGCTGAGGTAAACAACATTTTTTTTGTGAAGAATCAACAACAAGTGGGACACAATCATGAAGTGGAATGACATTTATTGGATATTTCAAACTTTTTTAACAAATCAAAAACTGAAAAATTGGGCGTGCAAAATTATTCAGCCCCCTTAAGTTTTGTAGCTACTTTGTAGCGCCACCTTTGCTGCGATTACAGCTGTAAGTCGCTTGGGGTATGTCTCTATCAGTTTTGCACACCGAGAGACTGAAATGTTTTCCCATTCCTCCTTGCAAAACAGCTCGAGCTCAGTGAGGTTGGATGGAGAGCATTTGTGAACAGCAGTTTTCAGTTCTTTCCACAGATTCTCGATTGGATTCAGGTCTGGACTTTGACTTGGCCATTCTAACACCTGGATATGTTTATTTTTGAACCATTCCATTGTAGATTTTGCTTTATGTTTTGGATCATTCTCTTGTTGGAAGACAAATCTCCATCCCAGTCTCAGGTCTTTTGCAGACTCCATCAGGTTTTCTTCCAGAATGGTCCTGTATTTGGCTCCATCCATCTTCCAATCAATTTTAACCATCTTCCCTGTCCCTGCTGAAGAAAAGCAGGCCCAAACCATGATGCTGCCACCACCATGTTTGACAGTGGGGATGGTGTGTTCAGGGTGATGAGCTGTGTTGCTTTTACGCCAAACATAACGTTTTGCATTGTTGCCAAAAAGTTCAAGTTTTGTTTCATCTGACCAGAGCACCTTCTTCCACATGTTTGGTGTGTCTCCCAGGTGGCTTGTGGCAAACTTTAAACAACACTTTTTATGGATATCTTTAAGAAATGGCTTTCTTCTTGCCACTCTTCCATAAAGGCCAGATTTGTGCAATATACGACTGATTGTTGTCCTATGGACAGAGTCTCCCACCTCAGCTGTACATCTCTGCAGTTCATCCAGAGTGATCATGGGCCTCTTGGCTGCATCTCTGATCAGTCTTCTCCTTGTATGAGCTGAAAGTTTAGAGGGACGGCCAGGTCTTGGTAGATTTGCAGTGGTCTGATACTCCTTCCATTTCAATATTATCGCTTGCACAGTGCTCCTTCGGATGTTTAAAGCTTGGGAAATCTTTTTGTATCCAAATCCGACTTTAAACTTCTTCACAACAGTATCTCGGATCTGCCTGGTGTGTTCCTTGTTCTTCATGATGCTCTCTGCGCTTTTAACGGACCTCTGAGACTATCACAGTGCAGGTGCATTTATACGGAGACTTGATTACACACAGGTGGATTGTATTTATCATCATTAGTCATTTAGGTCAACATTGGATCATTCAGAGATCCTCACTGAACTTCTGGAGAGAGTTTGCTGCACTGAAAATAAAGGGGCTGAATAATTTTACACGCCCAATTTTTCAGTTTTTGATTTGTTAAAAAAGTTTGAAATATCCAATAAATGTCGTTCCACTTCATGATTGTGTCCCACTTGTTGTTGATTCTTCACAAAAAAAATACAGTTTTATATCTATGTTTGAAGCCTGAAATGTGGCAAAAGGTCGCAAAGTTCAAGGGGGGCCGAATACTTTCGCAAGGCACTGTATTATATATTTTTTACATTTTATTTGATCTAAACATGGAATGGAACAGCTCGTCACCATACTGATTGGTTCCCTACTCTATATATAATCTGTGTCTGTGTCTTTATTTCACAGTCCCAGTGATTCTGATTGGGAGCCAGTACTGCCAAGGTGCTGCTGTCTCTGGCACCACACCTAACCACGCCCGGCCATCAAGAGGTGTGAAGTCGGTGACAAAGAGGCAGAGGAAGGAAAGTGTGGAACCTGCTGGCAGAGAAAAGGAGAGTCATTGGCACTCTGATCTGGAGGAGGATGTGGCCACACCACCTCCAATATTCTGACCAAAAAGGCCACCAGGACCTCAGCTGGAGATGACCTCCAAGTACAGCCCCATGCAACTTTTTCAGTTTTCACCTCGGCAGTTGTTGATTCCCTGGTGTCGAACACAAATAAGTACTGAGCTAAGAAGCAGGAAGGCAAGAAGGAGACATGGAAAGCCATTTCCATGTCAGATCTTTTTTGTTACCTTTCTATGGTCATTTACATGGGTCTTGTAAAGCTGAAAACCCTGAAGGACTACTGGAAATCTGCACCCCTCTATCAACTGCCTTTCCCCACCAAGGTCATGTCATGCAAAAGGTTTCTGACAATCTCAGGGGCGCTTCATATTAGTGACCCAAAAGTTGACGAGGATAACGAGACGAAGCGAGGCACGGCACGGTTTGTTTGTCTATGAGGGGAAGAGCAGTTGTGCGACCGGTAAGGGACTTAGCTATGACTCCGTTATGCAGTTATTAGATTTTCAGCTGCTAGGGAAGGGCTACAAACTGTTTGTGGACAACTACTACAAAAGCCCTACCCTGTTCACAGACCTGAGGAAGCTGGAGATTTGAAGCCTGTGGCACCATTCGGACCAACAGTGGGATTTTTAGAAAACCAGGGTGAACAACATGCCTATCTCACAGCTAGCCTTCAGGGAGCTGCTCATCCAGGAGCTTGCTAGCTACAGCAAGACCACTGTAGCACCTTCTGTCCCCTCTACCTCTGTCCGTTCTGCTCCAACCAGTGGTGTTCACATGCCAAAATTCATCATTGCAGGCAGGAATGTGCCTTGGGGCAAAAAGGGCTCAGTAGGGAGGCTTTGTTGTCTGTGCCACAAGAAATCCCCTGTCACCTGCACCACCTGTTCGGTGACCCTCTGCTTCACACCAGAAAGAGACTGCTATGGGCTATGGCATCAGCAGCACAATATTGTTTTGAAGACTGAGGGTATTCACATTATTGTACATTGAAAGTGTAAATAGTTACCTTTGTTATTTTTTGAAATATTCATTTATTTATTTCAATTTTTCTAAAACATTTTTTGAGGGGGTATGTTAGTATACATTTTTTGTAGTTTGTATATAGGTATTTGCATCAATGTATCACTGTACCAATTTGGCCTCTTGGGTACATTTGGGAAGCTTGTGAGGGACACCTGGGTGTCTTCATGCTCAATGGCATGTACCTAACTCATTCCTGAAGGTATCTGTCTGAAACTTTGGTCAAATACTGTTGCCCACATGTTCTTATTTGCAATAATCCCCAGGATCATATCTGAATGTTTGTCTGTTCTTGTTCATTTAAAAAATGAAACAAAATTAAAAGAACAGAAAATGTCTGATTATTTCCTTGTATTTTCTTCTACCAGATCTATTGTGTTATAGTCTCCTACATTAAATTCACCTTTCCACAGACTTCAGCATGTTTCCTTTCAAATGATACCAAGAATATGCATATCCTTGCTTCTGGGCCTGAGCTACAGGGTATGTTTTCAGGTGGAAATTGAGAAAGACTGGAGGGCAATCCTTAACTTTTTATGGCTGCAGGGGCAGTATTGAGTAGCTTGGATGAAAAGGTGTCCATTGTAAACGGCCAGCTCCTCAGTCTCCGTTGCTAATATATGACATTATTATTAGTATTGGATAGAAAACCCTCGGAAGTTTCTAAAACTGTTTGAATTATGTCTGTGAGTACAACAGATCTCCTATAGCAGGCAAAAACCTGAGAAATTCCACTTCCTGTTTTTCTTTTCTGGGGGTGGCAGGTCTTCACCCAAGCTCTCATTGAAATTACAGCGAGATATGGATGAGTTTTCACTTCCTACGCCTTCCACTAGATGTCAAGAGTCAATAGAACTTTGTCTGATGACTAATGTGAAGGGGGGGGTCGAATGACACAGGAAATAGTCACCACTGCCACAAGTTGACCATGCATTCACTATGTGAGTACACAGGGGAAGAACCTGCGTTCCACCGCTCATTTGAAGTCATTCTAATTCTCCGGTTGGAACGTTATTCAAGATATATGTAAACAACATTCTAAAGATTGATTCAGTACATCATTTGACATGTTTCTACTGACTGTTACGTAACTTTTGGACATTTCGTCACGTTATAGTGGATGTGCTTTGTGACTTTGGAATTGTTTACCAAACGCGCTAACCAAAGTAGCTAATTGGACATAAATAACGGACATTTTCGAACAAATCAAGCATGTATTGTGGACCTGGGATTCCTAGGACTGCATTCTGATGAAGTTCATTTCAGGAAACATTTATCATGTATTTTCTGGTTTCTGTTTACTCCAACATGGCGGCTAATTTGGCTTCTGTTCTGAGCGACGTCTCAGATTATTGCATGTGTTGCTTTTTCCATAACTTTTTTGGAAATCTGACATAGCGGTTGCATTAAGAAGAGGTATATCTATAATTCCATGTCTAACTTCTATTATCACCTACATTTATGATGAGTATTTCTGTTGAAACGATGTGGCTATGCAAAATCACTTGATGTTTTTGGAACTAGTGAATCTAACGCGCCAATGTAAACTCAGATTTCTTTGTATAAATATGAACTTTATCAAACAAAATGTGTATTGTGTAACATGATGTCCTATGAGTGTCATCTGATGAAGACAATTCAAGGTTAGTGATTAATTTTATCTTTATTTCTGTTTTTTTGTGAAGGCTATATTACTCTGGAAAATGGCTGTGCTTATTGTGGTTTGGTGGAGACCTAACATAATCGTTTGTAGTGCTTTCGTTGAAAAGCCTATTTGAAATCGGACACTTTGGTGGGATTAACAACAAGATTACCTTTAAAATTATATAAAACACATGTATGTTTTAGGAATTGTAATTATGAGATTTGTGGTTTGAATTTAGTGCCCTCTATTTTCACTGGTAGTTGTCATATCGATCCCGGTATTGGGATTGCAGCCATAACAAGTTAAACAGGTCAACATTCACAAGGTCGCATGGCCAAATGGATTACCAGGATGTGTACTCCGAGCATGCGCTGACCAACTGGCAAGCTGTCTCTGACTGAGTCTGTAATACCAACATGTTTCAAGCAGACCATCATAGTCCCTGTGCACCAAAACACCAACGTAACCTGCTTAAACAACTACTGACCCTTAGCACTCACTTGGACAGGTCACAGTTGTAAATGAGAAATTGTTCTCAACTTGCCTACATGGTTAAATAAAGGTGAAATTAAAAAACGTCTGTAGCCATGCAGTGTTTTGAAAGGCTGTTCATGGCTCACATCAATGCCATTATCCCAGACACCCTAGACCCACCCTAATTTGCATACCAACCAAACAGTTATGCAATCTCTATTGCACGCCACACTGCCCTTTCTCACCTGGACAAAAGGAACACCTACATGAGAATGTTATTCATTGACTACAGCTCAGCGTTCAACACAATAGTGCCCTCAAATGTCATCACTAAGCTAAGGACTAAACACCTCCCTCCGCAACTGGACCCTGGACTTCCTGATGGGCCACTTCCAGGTGGTAAGAGTAGGGAACAAAACATCAGGCACGCTGATCCTTAACATTGGGGCCCCTCAGGGTTGCATGCTCATAATCTCCCTGTTCACCCATGACTGCATGGCCAAGAACGACCAAGCACGACGACACAACCGTGGTAGGCCTGATCACCGGCAAAGATGAGACAGCCTATTTGGAGGAGGTCAGAGACCTGGCAGTATGGTGTGTCGTGTCTTTAGTATCATTGAAGATGATTTGATAAAATAACACTCTGTAATTATTATTATGTGATTAAACTAATCATGTAAATTTCATTAACTAGGAAGTCAGGGCACCACAGAAAAACTTCAGATTAAAAAGTTATAATTTTCTGAATATAACTCTTCAGATATTACAATATCTGATCAATTAGTCTTCTGTTAATAAATTATTCTTTACCTTACATCAGTCACATTTCAAACGTCGTAGAAGTCTTAGTTATCTGCACGAACCCAGCCTAAACTATGAATCATCCATGCACCAATTGGCATAATAATGTATTTACTAACTAACTGAAAATGAAATGCATAACATACAGTAGATATTGTTTACTAACAACGATAGGGAAGATCCCCTAGTGGGCTAAACCGATATGGCGGCTTGGTATACAAAGGAAATGGGGTGTGGACTGATAAAGGAGCGGGAAAGACAAATGGATTCATTACCACAGTCTATAATTATATACATTGAAAAGCTAATCCTTCGCACATGAACAGCTGCTCATTCGAGAATAATTCAGAAATATTCTCATAGAATAGGTGTTTCGGCGGTTTTCGGTACTCGCATCCTAGGTTTATGTCATTTCTAGCTGCAGTCTAGTAATTTGTATCTAAGATTTGCTCTTATTCTGTAGGGATCGTTGGTCTCAGAGTTTAACCATTTCCAGCAGTGTATTCCAACCAATTATCCACGCGGTATGGTTAGGAATTCAACAACCATTGCAACCTTAGCTTACACTGGGGTTTGCGTGGTCTTAACTATTCGCAAACACAGCTTACGCTGGGGGATTGCTTAGTCTGATGTGAATTTCCTCAGGAGTGGGCTTTATTCGTAACAATAGAAAAGGGCAGTCCCATGACGCCAGATCATGTCTGTGCTCACAGGGGCGTGGCCACTGACTAGTTAAACTTTACAGGAATACAATTCTCTCAAATAAAATATTAACATCACATTACATAATTTCACAAATAGTTTCATTTTTACTCATTCATTTTATGCAAGAATTAGATGCAAACTCCAAAATTGAGAAATGTACACATTCAGAGATAGTTGTGTGTTTCCTGTCCTTCATGAGGTCAACAAATAAAACACACTCAACATAACTGTCCCTTAAGTGTCCATGGACCATTCCCACAATCTCAAAAAATGACATTTTGTTTAATTCTCCAATTTTGGGGAATTAGGAGTTCGGCCAAGTGAAGTAATTTGTTCACTCTGTGGTCTCTCTCTCTCTCTCTGCATGACCAGGGGGAGAGAGTCTCCGCATGGAATATATGGCCTGAGATAACAGAACCTGGGTGTAGGAGAGAGTGAGAGAGGGGCAAGCCATGATCTACACCCAGCAAGGGCCACGTCATGACAGGTGCCAGGATAACAACCTCTCCCTCAGCGTGATCAAAACAAAAGAGATGATTGTGGTCTACAGGAAAAGGAAGACCGAGCACGTGCCCATTCTCATCGACGGGGCTGCAGTGGAGCAGGTTGAGAGCTTCAAGTTCCTTGGTGTCCACAATGCCAACAAACTATCATGGTCCAAACACACCAAGACAGTTGTGAAGGGGGCTCGACAACTCCTATTCCTCCTCAGGAGACTGACAAGTTTTGTTATGGGTCCTCAGATCCTAAAAATATTATATAGCTCCACCGTCGAGAGCATCCTGACTGGCTGCGTCACTGCCTGGTATGGCAACTGCTCGGCCTCCGACTGCAAGGCACTACAGAGGGCAATGCGTACGGCCCAGTACATCACTGGGGCCAAGCTTCCTGCCATCCAGGACCTCTATACCAGGCGGTGTTAGAGGAAGGCCCTAAAAATTGTCAGAGTCCAGCCACCCTAGCCGTAGACTGTTCTATCTGCTACTGGACGACAAGCGCTACCGGAGCACCAAGTCTATGTCCAAAAGGCTTCTTAACAGCTTCTAACCCTAAGCCATAAGATTCCTGAACAGCTAATCAAATGGCTACCTGGACTATTTGCATAAGCTGCTGCTACTCTCTGTTTATTATCTATGCATAGTCACTTTACTTCTAACTACATATTACCTCAATTACCTTGACTAATCTGTGCCCCCGCCACATTGACTCTGCACCATTACCCCCTGTATATAGCCTCGCTGCTGCCATTTTATTGTTGCTTTTTAATTATTAGTTATTTTTCTTCTTTTTACTTCTTTTTTTACTGACTTTTTTTTCTACAACAAACTGCATTGTTGCTTGTAAGTAAGCATTTTACTGTAAGGTCTTACACCAGCTGTATTTTCTCACGTGACAAATAACATCTCATTTGATTTTAATATTGAAGTCAATTAGGTGACTTGAACAATTTAAAAGACCCAGATGAACACAGACAAACAAGAAGAAAAAAAAGTTCTGTATTATATTGAGTTGTATCCATACATTCTACTCTTATTCTTTTTTGAGACTTGTCACAGATGCTCTTAATTGCATCGCCCTTAGTCAGAGAGAGAGAGGAACAGCTACATCAATAGTAATCATGTCTTTACCCTGAGCACATGTTCTGAGATAAGAGTCAGAGGTCACCCAGAGTTCTAGAACTCGAAATAGAACAGTTTACCCCAGACATTGAGGAAAGAGATAAAGATTGATCTGCATTGAATACAAAAAAGTCTGAAGACAAATATTAATGTGATCTGACAAAGCCTGAAAGACTGCTGTTTGAATATAGAAAAATATATGATCTAATATGATCTAATTTATTAATCACCATTGGATTCCATGTTGCATCAATGCTTAATGAATCATTTAATCAGCATTGTACTTATCTCGTCTGAGAGTGTTCCATGTCCACAAAGGTATGTTGTCTGCGAGTGTTCCATGTCCACAAAGGTATGTTGTCTGCGAGTGTTCCATGTCCACAAAGGTATGTTGTCTGAGAGTGTTCCATGTCCACAAAGGTATGTTGTCTGCGAGTGTTCCATGTCCACAAAGGTATGTTGTCTGCGAGTGTTCCATGTCCACAAAGGTATGTTGTCTGCGAGTCTTCCATGTCCACAAAGGTATGTTGTCTGCGAGTGTTCCATGTCCACAAATGTATGTTGTCTGCGAGTGTTCCATGTCCACAAAGGTATGTTGTCTGCGAGTGTTCCATGTCCACAAAGGTATGTTGTCTGCGAGTGTTCCATGTCCACAAAGGTATGTTGTCTGCGAGTGTTCCATGTCCACAAAGGTATGTTGTCTGCGAGTGTTCCATGTCCACAAAGGCCCATCCTTTTAATGCAAACAAAATATCACCAACATCTATAGTGTGCATCAAACAGCCCAACAGCTTCTGTTACAAACTCGTATAGTCCACATTCTCCAACGAAGGCCATCACAGACCTGAAAGCGCAACAAATTACAACCTCTGGATCTGTCCAGGTTTCATTGTTATGACCGATATTGGGGTCAGTTAGCAACCCAAGGTGTCAGTCTTCTCCCTGCTCCACCTCAACCAGACTCCCCTTTGTGATAGCCATCTTGGTAGCCAGGTAAGACTCATTTGGCCATAATGGTAGGTCTTCTTCACAGGCGGTTATATGGGATGTGACCTGTGTGTGAGTGGGGGGTACAGAGCTCTCCTCAACATGATACTACTGTACAGTGAAGGCTACAGATGAGAGCATAGGTGTATAGGACTGCAGAGTCGCTGTATGTAGTTTGCAGGCCTATAGTGCTGACATCTTCTGTTGAATATTAGAATGTTCTCTAGTAGTCACAAATAAAGTTACTGTGTAGTTGGAATCACGTTATAACACAAATGTGTTCATTGCATCTAACCAATTGCCATGGTAATTAAATGACCAAAGTATCATCAAATGGATAACAAAAATCAATATTCTAATCAAAATGGTAAATAAATAAGAGTACAGAAGAATGTTCAATAAACCAATACGGGGCCGTTGGAACCGGGATGGAATTAAGTTAAAACATCAACAGCTTGGAGCTTTATCCGACTGTATCACAGTTCAAAATCTATGGCATACTGTATCAAACAGCCAACTGTGGTGAAAAAATGACATGGAGCTCACCTTCTGATCGTGGTTGTAGCCTAGAGCCCAGTCCTCCTGTGTTGGATGGAACAGAAGGATTAGGATGTAGAAGCTGAGGCGGTATTTCTGATAGCTCACTCTTTCATCTGAGCTGATGAGCACACTGCTCTCAATCTCAGGGTCTGTCAGCACCATTATCTGGAAGAGAGGGAGAGGGTGGAGAGAGAGAGAGAGGAGAGAGGGTAGAGAGAGAGAGAGTGGAGAGAGAGGAGAGAGAAGAGAGGAGAGAGAGAAGAGAGAGAGAGCCATATCAGCACTCCAGGTCTAGTGGTTGGCATGCAGCATGCTGTTACTAGCGCTAAGACCTTCACTTTGTTTTGGACTTCATTTTACAAATGTGCCTCTCACCTCTGTTGCCATGGTTTTGGCCTCTTCCAGTGCACTCACAGGTCTACACTTTGGTGCACTTTGGCTTCCAGTCACCCCTGTCCAGATGCATTCCCTTTAATGAGATAGATTGCTAGATCAAATCCCCGAGCTGACAAGGTAAAAATCCGTTGTTCTGCCCCTGAACAAGGCAGTTAACCCACTGTTTCTAGGCCGTCATTGTAAATAAGAATTTGTTCTTAACTGATTTGCCTAGTTAAATAAAGGTTTAAACAGAGGTGTAAGTAAATCGTGAGGGGCCACAACACAACTAAAACAATAAGTTGCTATGTTAAAGAATAGGATAAGTTTTATGTTTTAAGAATATAGTGTAGATCAATAGGCTGCTGTTGTATGGTATTCTGTAACACCGCTGTGAAGGAAGAGAGAACTCCACAACTTTGCATTCACCATGCGTGACTACATGTCTAGGCAATGCAATTTGTTTTGAACAATATTTAAATGTGTGATAAGAAAGAACAAAATATTTGTGCAATAAAGAATAATGTCTTTGTGGAATGCTCAATCTTATTATAACTCTAGTCGTATGTAGTAGGATCGGACCAAAGCGCAACGTGGTAAGTGTTCATAATTATTTATTAAAACTGAACACAGACAAAATGGCACAACACGAAGCAGTTCTGAAAGGTGCAAACACTAAACAGAAAATAACTACCCACAAAACCCATGTGGGAAAAAACTACCTAAGTATGGTTCCCAAACAGAGACAACGAGAGACAGCTGTACCTGATTGAGAACCATACCTGGCCAAAACAAAGAAATACAAAGCATAGAAAAAGGACATAGAATGCCCACCCAAATCACACCCTGACCAAACCAAAATAGAGACATACAAATCTCTCTATGGTCAGGGCGTGACTCTTACCACCGTGGGAGGATTTCTATTTCCATGCTAGGAATAATATAGTCTCTACTTTCATTTCGTCATAAATTCAGTGAAAATATAAATGTGTTGCTGCATATTTGTTGGAAATGAGCCTCTGGTGAAAGCAATAACAGAGCAAGATCTGTAAAACTAAAATCATAATAGGAACACAAATGTAGGTATTAGGTATAAATATGTAAATTGCAGTACATGTTCATACTATAAAATAAAAGATACTGTGAAAGTACACAACATTGACACAACTTAATTAAGATGAAGCCCTTTGTTTGGAAGCCTGTATGATATATAATATTAAATACTACATTGTAACAAAATCTGACCTTATTGGTATAGTATCTATATCTTGGTATAAAATGATTTATTTGGGGGTGCGATGTAAAGCATACATTTTCATTACAGTTCATTACTCACAAAACACAGAAATATCCCTAAAAAGCATTTCCACTATATAAACCATGGATTTTTTTCTCTCAAAATAATCCATAGATATCTTGATTAATAAGACATACATAGCTCAAATATGCTTTAATTATAATAAACTACTAAACCCAGACAGAAGAAGGAGAAGAGAAAAGCGTGACTTGGATAGTGTCACAGCCCAAACGGCTGTGTTTTCTTTCCCTGCAACAGATTTGAATTGGAAAAAGCAGCAGTGCATTTGTCACTGACAAAAATACCACCGTCTTTGCCCAGCTTTAACTAGGAATCCTCCCTGGTGGTGATTTAGAAAAATTGTTTTTCATTAAAGCCAATAAACAGAGCGGATTCTGTGCCAGTGTCTCTTTTTTTCAATATTCCTTTGTTTTTTTGCGAAGGGCCCCCTCTATTTCACCCAGTGTCTTAGAAACTATAAATGACATGGGACAAGGCCCTAAGGCCAGGTCTAATCATTTTCAATAATATCGTATTAAACGACAGCATTTATTATGAGCGGAAATTGCATTTCACCTTGTATTTCTGATTCTTCTGTCTCTGTCTCACCAAGTACAAATGCTACAAGTCATTGAAGGGTCTGCGTGGATCAGTGTTTCTTAACCACTGAACAAGGAGACACTGAATGTTTCTCAGCTCTCTAATAATAATTTAGGTGAGTCCTTTTCAACCAGGCTCCCTTTATATTTACTGTAATACATTTCATATTAAGACATATCTCTATTGAGGGCTTGTTGTATAGCTGTGTGTAAAGCTGTACTCTGTATATCCCCTGTATCACTGTTGCATTTACTGGAAGGCATAACATACACTTTAAATGTTGACAATAAAAGGAATTGCAGAAGTTTGGAAAGGTATAAACAGCCAAAGATGATTCATCTTTAACCAACCTGATTGGATTTCCTGCACAGTAAATGTTACTTGCCATGTGACATAATCAAGATTAAACCCTAATCAAACATTATTTCTCTTACAAAAGGTAGTCAAATGTATTGGACAAAGCCTTCTCATAACCCATCTCTCAGTAGATGTAATTCATTTCCTTTCGGAGATTGTTTATGTGGATCATATGGACATGGGCATGTCGATCTGTTCAGTTTTAACAGGCACCAAGTTCCACAAGGGGAGGTTACGTAACAGCTCACATCATCGTCAATAACTTTCACATCATCAAATATACCATCGCATCGCCAGGTATTTAACATTTCACTTCACATCCATTTTGCAATTGATCACCAATGCGTCTCCCGGGAACAAAGAGGAGTGAGGTCAGTAACAAAGCTTAGATTAATACAGGTTGTTAGGATAACCTCTACATGTTATCTGCTTATTATCAGCTAGTCGGTGGGAGTCCAGTGACCGAGCTAATCGTCATGCGAAGAGTGCGATAGTTATTGCTGTTTTTTGAGGGGCTGCAGCCTGCTGTTGGATGGAGCTCGAGCCATCTGCTGACCGCAAACAAAGAGAGGAGCGGAGGAGATGATAAATATTGTCAAACCCAGATCGATTGCGGCCTATCTGTGAGTGAGCACTATAGGAAAAGGTATATTTGGGCTAATTTCCAGTGAATTGGGATATCAATCTCGCTACAACCATAGAAATAGAATGTCTAATCATTCTTTGTCTATTAATTCTATTTATATGTCTAGAAAGCTAGACTTCATTATTAGCAGTGGTTGTGAGTCAAACTGTGCAGAAGACCTTGGAATAAGGCTCAACATTCATAAGAGTGTCTTCTTTCAATGCTTGAAATGTAAAACCATCATTTAAATCTATTACCTATTATCTATCAGCGTATCAGCATTTAAGGCTCGACCCACACAGTTTATAATGTGGAATAGATGGTGAACTTCCCAAAGTAGAAAGAAACTTTGCTCAGAGAATTAGCACCTACTTTGTTTTATTAGTTTTGCTTCAGAATTTATCGACAAACCAACAAGATTCTGTCTTGAATACGTTTTGGCTTTCTAAAAGGTATCTCTGGTCTCTGTGTTGTGTCATGGTAAATGTCCTGAGGCTATAACTACAGTATGAGTACGTTTTGCTTGGTAACAATCTTGAATTGACTTTCTAACTCTGGGCAAGCTTCCAGCATAAGGCAATGTAAGCTAAATAAGGTCATTAAACGTAAAAAAAAAAAAAAAAATTAAACATGTAAATGCTTGAGGGAAAATATGTATTCAAACCAAATGTATTTTATTTTATAGTCAGTCTACCGTCTAACCTTCACTTCGAGTTAACATTCAATTTGATCGGAAATAACATATACTGGCAGCAGAGAATGGACATTGAGCAATTCAGTCATTGTTGTGTTATTGAAAATCTCTCTTTTGAAGTTTGTCTTACCTTTCTCTTGTTGGATGGACAGACATACAGGTAACTCAGCACAGTCTTAGATCCCACTTTGTCATTCATCCTCTCATAGGTGGATCCATAGTCTGTTGATCTGTAAAAACAACAACAACAAAAAAACTAAGGGAAATACAGACTTGTGGTTACAGACAGTGGTTACATACCAACACCTGCTTCCAACCACAACCACATCTTAAGGTAGGTTGATGACCGAATTAAATAATCTTGGCTTTGAACCACATCATGTGAAATATCCCTGTTATTGTAAATCTTACAGTACTTATAACTACAGGAATCTAGGGTGCTCGAGGGCCTTTGATCCTATAACATGCAAACTAAATATACGACCATGACATACGAAGAATGCAAAAACATTTGGATGTGCCCTGAATCCCGGAGACTTGAACGTGCACAGATAGGGCTCTACCTGTACAGAATACATGCCCCAGTGTCCTTTTCGGTGGAAGTATAATTTCCCAGCCAAAGATTTATTTTAAATACATTTTTTGTCATTGTTGTTCTGAACCCACTGAGTGCAAGTCATCTTTAATTAACTTCTTATGGCTGCAGGGACAGTATTGAGTAGCTTGGATGAAAAAGGTGCCAATTGTAAACGGCCAGCTCCTCAGTCTCAGTTGCTAATATATGCATATTAATATTAGTATTGGATAGAAAACACTCGAGTTTCCAAAACTGTCGAAATATTGTCTGTGAGTATAACAGAACTAATATTGCAGGCAAAACCCTGGGGAAAATCAAACCAGGAAGTTTGTATTTTGAAAACTCCATGTTCCATAGCCTCCCTTTGCTCCATTTAAAGGGATATCTACCAGATTCCTTTTCCTCATCGCTTCCTTAATGTGTCAACAGTCTCCAGACATAGTTTCAGGCTTTTATTTAGAAAAATGAGCCAGAAAGATAACATCGCGTCAGGTGATCGCATGAGTTTTCCTCGTGCAATAGAGTTTGAGCTACCATTGCCTTTCCCTCTCCTACTGATAAAGACATTTGCGGTTGATATATTATCTATTATATATTTTAAAAACAACCTGAGGATACATTTTATTGCTTTTCTGATTTTTGTGACCAAGCTACTTGATACTAAGTGTACATAATGTTTTGTCGAGCGATTGATTAACTTACACAAATGCTTGGATTGCTTTCGCTGTAAAGCATATTTTCAAAACACGACAGGTGGATTAACAAAAGGCTAAGCTGTGTTTTCCTATATTGCACTTGTAATTTCATGAATATAAATATGTTTAGTAATATTCATTGAATGTGGCGCTATGCAATTCAGCGGTTGTTGTTGACAATAATCCAGTTAACAGGATTGCAGCCCTAACAAGATACATTCGCATCCATGCTTCAGAAACAAAAGGTTGCACGTCTTGATTGTTGACCAATGACCAGTCATCAGCATTGGAGCACAAAGGTGGGCACACATATCAAAATTAGTGATCAAAAATAACTTCCACAGGGATGCTGGTCTATGTTGATTCCAATGTGTCAAGTTGGCTGGATGTCCTTTGGGTGGTGGACCATTCTTGAGGATGAAAAACACAGCAGTGTCGAAGTTCTTGACACAAACCAGTGCGTCTGGCTCCTTCTACCATACCCCATTCAAAGGCACTTTCACCATCTGAATGACACATACACAACCCATGTCTCAATAGTTTCAAGGCTTAACAATCCTTCTTTAACCTGTCTCCTCCCCTCCATCTACACTGATTGATGTGGATTTAACAGGTGACATCACTCATGGTTCGTAGCTTCTACCTGGATTCACCTGTTCAATCTATGTCATGGAAAAATCAGGTGTTCCTAATGTTTTGTATAGTCAGTGTATGTCTAAAGATAAACAGCTGTACCATCGCACTGCTGTCAATATTATGGGATGAAGATTTAACACATGCTGACGAATTTATTACAATATTTGTGAGGAAGAACAGGGCTACCCGGCTGGCAATGAGCACTCTGCAATCATGCTGCCCTCCAAAGTGATGGCACGGTGCAGACAGTACATGCTTTCCATCTGATCCTGCAAACTCAGTTAACCTCTCTTGGGTAGGGGGCAGTATTTTCACTTCCGGATGAAAAGCGTGCCCAAAGTAAACTGCCTGTTACTCAGGCCCAGAAGCTAGGATATGCATACAATTGGTAGATTTGGATAGGAAACACTCCAAAGTTTCTAAAACTGTTACAATGTGCTTATAACAGAACATATATGGTAGGTAAATCTCAGAGGACAAACCATCCAGGGGGAAAAACAAAATTGAGGTCATAGGATTTTCCATTGGGTTTCTATGGGATACCCTTATAATTAGGAACCTGGTTCCAGTTCCTATGGCTTCCACTAGATTTTAACAGTATTTAGAAATTGTTAAATGTTTTTCTTTTGAGAAATGAAGAAGTAGTGCTATTCATTGTAAGTGTCACTCCAGGTGGACTCTACTGTTTTGATGCGCATGAACTGGAGCACGCTTCACTGTCACAAACGTTGTTGTAAGAATCGGCCCAAGGCGCAGCGTGCGTAGAGTTCCACATGTTTAATAAATGAAACTCACCAAAACAATACAGAACAAACTAAACGTGAAGTCAATGCAGTGCTCCCAGGCACTACACAAAAACAAGATCCCACAACAAACAGTTGGGAAAAGGCGGCCTAAATATGATCCCCAATCAGAGAAAATGATAGACAGCTGCCTCAGATTGGGAACCATACCAAGTCAACCTAGAAAAAAAGAAACTATAAAGGATCTCTAAGGTGTGACATTCACGTTGTTTTTATCCAGTATTGGAAATAGTTTATAACCATCTTACATTTTATCGATTATTTACATTTTAGGGTCCCTGAGGTTGGATTAGGAACGTTGTTTGAAATGTTTGGACCAAGTTTACAGGTAACTTATTAGATACTTTGTAGGCATGTTGGGCCGGTTGAAACCGGTTAATTTCTGAATCAAACACACCAAATAATGGACATTTTTGGGACATAAAGAAGGACATTATCAAACAAAAGGACCATTTGTGATGTTTGTGGGACATTATGGAGTGCCAACAGAAGAAGATCTTTAAAGGTAAGGCATGAATTATATAGCTACTTCTGACTTTTGTGGCGCACCTGCCTGGTTGAAATATGATTTTCATGTGTTTGTATGTGGGGCGCTGTCCTCAGATAATCACATGGTTTGCTTTCGCCGTAAAGCCTTCTTGAAATCTGACACAGCAGCTGGATTAACAAGAAGTTAAGCTTTATTTTGATGTATAACACATATTTTCAAGAATGTTAAATATTTGAATTTGGTATTTTTGAATTTCGCGCTCTGCAATTTCACCGGATGTTACGCTACCGTCCCACCTGCCCATAAGAAGTAAAAAATATGCAGTATGATATTGCTTGGTCTGGACTGCAGAGAAGTTACATGATATATCCCTAGTTGATATTGGCTGTTAACGTGAACAACTTTCAGCTCAAAATGCAGTTTATTTCTGTATCCTGTGTTTGAAAATATATCACCGTTTATGGCTGACAGGCTACATTTTCGCAAATTTTCGTTTGCTTGTGTGCATGTTCGTGTGAGCCTAAGATTAGCTACCATGTGCCTGTGATTAACTAATTATTTCTGTCCGAAGACTGGAAAAAGTCCACACCCACTCAGAAATAACCCCCTCCAGATGTGCGATGCAATTTACAGTATGAGTAAGGAAAGACGAATGGGAACAGATTCTTATTTTATAGCTCTTCGGGGTTTTTTCTCCTGATGGCGTAGTCGGCAGAGACTAGTGCTACTGTGCCAGTAATGGATTTTTGATTGAAATTACAATAAGATCTTTTTTCATTCCAGTTTATTCTGGAGTGCTGGGGAAAGAAGGTCACAATGATTACAAATTAGAATAATGAGAGAGACAGACACTGCATGTGGGCATGCTGACAGCTTGTACAGGATATTAAAAGAGAGTTGGGAATTGAATGGGTCGATGACTGATTGGAGAGGGAAATTTTATATGCAATGGGCCTCCCAGCACTAGGGAGCTCCCAAAGGCTGCGTTATGTTGTTTGAGTCTTCTCATGTCCGCGGCAGGCAGGGACATTACAGCAAAGACACAGAATGCTGTCTGACTGAGTTGCTTGCCACGTATAAATTGAAGAGATAGCAAGCTCCTGTGTGCTATTGTATGTAGGCTATGAATCCATTTTACTTTTCACCACTTAGTTCTATCCTCAAGTACTAAGGCTCTGGTGTGAGAGTGTCACGGACAGACTGTACAATCAGACAGAAATGCATTCAATCAAACCTCCAAACCATAACGCATACGCCTCCTACAGTTTGTCTGATTTCCGAGGTGCCTTTTTTGTTATTCCATAACCTAGAATTAATATATATTCATGAGTGTCTGCGGGGAGGGAAGCTGTAATAATTAGTATGCAATTGCCGTGTTTAACTTCTTGGTGACAGGGGGCAGTATTTTCACGTCCGGATGAAATGCATGCCCAAATTCAACTGCCTGCTACTCATCCCCAGAAGATATGATATGCATATCATTAGTATATTTGGATAGAAAACACTATGAAGTTTCTAAAACTATTTGAATCATGTCTGTGACTATAACAGAACTTATGTAGCAGGCGAAACCCTGAGGACAAACCAATCAGATTTTTTTTTTGAGGTCACTCTCTTTTCAATGTGTTTTCATTGGGAATCCAGATTTCTAAGGGACCTACTTGCAGTTCCTACCACTTCCACGGGATGTCACCAGTCTTTAGAAATTGGTTGAGGTTTTTCCTTTGTGTAATGAAGAAGTAGCCCTGTTCAAAACGAGGGTCACCTCAAGTGTACTGTTAGAGGCGCGTGACCCGAATGGTAGTGTCAGATTGTTTTCTTCCTGTATTGAACACAGATCATCCCGTCTTCAATTTTATCGATTATTTACTTTAAAAAATACCTAAAGTTGTATTACAAAAGTAGTTTGAAATGTTTTGGATAAGTTTACAGGTAACCTTTGAGATATTTTGTAGTCACGTTGCGCAAATTGTTTTTCTGGATCAAACAAGCCAAATAAATGGACATTTTGGATATATATGGACGGAATTAATCTAACAAAAGGACCATTTGATGTTTATGGGACATATTGGAGTGCCAACAGAAGAAGCTCATCAAAGGTAAGGCATGATGTATACAGTGCCTTGCGAAAGTATTCGGCCCCCTTGAACTTTGCGACCTTTTGCCACATTTCAGGCTTCAAACATAAAGATATAAAACTGTATTTTTTTGTGAAGAATCAACAACAAGTGGGACACAATCATGAAGTGGAACGACATTTTTTTGATATTTCAAACTTTTTTAACAAATCAAAAACTGAAAAATTGGGCGTGCAAAATTATTCAGCCCCCTTAAGTTAATACTTTGTAGCGCCACCTTTTGCTGCGATTACAGCTGTAAGTCGCTTGGGGTATGTCTCTATCAGTTTTGCACATCGAGAGACTGAATTTTTTTCCCATTCCTCCTTGCAAAACAGCTCGAGCTCAGTGAGGTTGGATGGAGAGCATTTGTGAACAGCAGTTTTAAGTTCTTTCCACAGATTCTCAATTGGATTCAGGTCTGGACTTTGACTTGGCCATTCTAACACATGGATATGTTTATTTTTGAACCATTCCATAGTAGATTTTGCTTTAGGTTTTGGATCATTGTCTTGTTGGAAGACAAATCTCTGTCCCAGTCTCAGGTCTTTTGCAGACTCCATCAGGTTTTCTGAGGTCGCAAAGTTCAAGGGGGCCGAATACTTTCGCAAGGCACTGTATTTTTATTTCTGCGTTGGTGTCTTACATGTGTGATTTCATGAAAGTTTGATTTTTATAGGAATTTATTTGAATTTGTCTCTCTGCATTTTCACTGGCTTTTGGCCAGGTGCTAGCGTCCCACATGTCCCAGAGAGGTTAAACCTGGCTTCACCGCCGTACAATATGCTCTTCCTTCCTCTTTCTTCCTCCTGTTTTATTCAGTCATTCCATCCTCACCAGCCCTTGTCCACAGAGACAGTTGTTTATCTCGTGTTTGGTGATTATGTTGTTGGGTTCTGCCTTCTAAACTTGAAAATATGAAATATCCTTAGTCATGTCGCTGAGCGAGGGAGGGGAATGTAGAACGTTTACATTTTGTCGGAATATGTTATTGTTAGACATCAGGTATACTATAGGAAAGAGGAGGGCCACCGTCTGATACAAGTCAACATGACAGCCGTGAGTTGGGGTGGACTGAGGAATTTGAGCAGAGGTCAGGTCAGATGATGTGAGGAAGAACAGATATCACTAATGTTCTTTATATCAACAGAGGTGTATTGGCTGTTCAGAGGTCTAAGGAGGAGACTCAACATAGGAGGAAGGGTTAAATACCAGTGCTTGTGTAAACATGTCTTGGTCTGTTCAGCTGACCCTTTTGGTGAATCGACTTGGTTTGAGATTTTATAGTTGTCTGTCAGGATCTACATAACAGGGTAAAAACTAACAGTTGTGGCGTTGTCGACAGGATTCACCACGATTTTTAGTCAAACCAGAGAGTCCAAATCAGTGGAGCAGGATTTACCACTTATTTTTACATTTTGGGGAGATGAGAATCGCAGGCTGAACAGTAATAGAATAAGGACTTAAAAAGCCTGAGCTTATTCAGAAGTCCCATTGCATTATGACTGGTCGTAGATTTATGGTATCGGGTAAGTCTCGGAAGGTAAGTCCAAGCAGGCTAGTACCTGCAAAGGGTAAGTCCTAGGGGGTAAATCCCGGGTGGGGTTGGTACCCTGCTAAACCCGTAATGGGGGGTGAAAGCCCAGCTGCGGTGGCCGTGAGGCCATAGGGTGTGTGTGTGTGTGTGTGTGTGTGTATGAATGTTTGAACAAGGATCATCTGTAGTAACAGTAGCAATAAAGGGAGCTAAAACCAGAAGTGTACGGGGGAGTGACCAAATTATTAATAGCCTAAGCTGTTACTACTTTGTGCCGTTGGGGGGTAAAACCAGCCACAAGTATATGGATGCATCGTAGTGTGGAACACTAAAATTAGAGAACGGTCCAGACCACAATACGCAGGCATCCTAACCACAGCATTTTATCAGCAGTGGATAAAACTGGAAAAAAAGAAAAATAGAGACCTGCGAGGTAAAATGGAGTAGGCAGTAGACAAAAATGAGGCGACGAATAAAAAACTAGGCACTGCCGAAGGGCATGCACATAGATTAGATGAACAAAAGCAGGAATTGGCTATTGAGCTAGAAAAGAGTCAAACCTAACCCAGGAATTAGAGAAAGACATGAGGATAAACAACTCAGAGTTACGCTTCAACAATGTCAAAATATGTCTGGTGGAGTATATACAATTGTCACTCCTCCACTGTTCGCCCCATGCTATGAGGTGAAACAGGTCACAACTGCTAGACCACCATACCCCTCTCTTAAAGAGCAAAAAGAGTGATATGGGTTGCGAGAGGCAGAGGACAGGAACATTACGAGTTCGGACATAGTAGTCCGGGACTGGGTAGTGGACCAGCATGATCCAGGTAATCATAGAGATGTGTGACCAGTAGAAACACACGTGACCCCGGTTACATATTATCCGGAACAAATAGTAGCAGGGGAGGACAACCCAGATGACGAGCAGCCCCAAGTATGGATACAAATCCAGCATCACCATCAGCCACTGAGCGTAGCATCACCATCAGCCACTGAGCGTGAGCAAAATGCGTAGTATTATGAAAGAGGCACCGGATTCAGTAAGGGAGGGACAGAAATGTATAAACAATGCGTCCTCTGGCAAGGCCAAACACTCCTCACACACTCAGGAAGACCCTAGGAGTTTTGATTTTGTGAGACATTTTATTTGGTTGTTTTCTGAAATTGCTGAACCACTTACAGAGTTGACGAAAGTGGGGAAGGGTCCCCATGAAAGGATAGAGTGGAGTCAAAAGTGTGAGGAGCAATTGTGACCCGTTTCAGGAAACTAGACACACTTCGCAAGTCACAACTTCACAGGAGAGCCATTTGGACATTTTTGCATGGCATCGGTAAATACAAATAACAATGAAATTATGAGCCTTGTTGGTTAATAAGCCACAGAAAAAGTAAGCAACATCTCCACTTGTCATTATTGGCTGAGATAATTACTGGGCTAGACATGCAGAGAGAGCTTTAAAAAAATGTATTGTGTAGTGGAGCTGCATAAGTGCTGGTCTCCACTTTCTGGAGGATCGAGGAGGATTAGAGTAGGATAGAGGATTAGAGTAGGACAGCTAATGAGATGGAGAAAACACCTGTCTCCAGATTACACCTTCAAACTAAGGGCAACTGTGGCATGGCATCCATGACAGGGAGATGCGTCCATCATGCATGATGATGTATACGGGGAAAATAGTCTCGCTAGATATATTTCAGGTATTACACTTTTCTTATTTTGACAAAGTGGTTTCATTTCATAATAAAGTGTAAAGTTAGCTAGCTAGCTAACGTTAGCTGACAGGATCCCTAGCTAATGTTACATGAATGACGTTATTATTTGTTTCCCAGAGCAGTTTTCTTAGGTAGTTAGAGCCTAATGTTAGCTAGCTAACATTGAACCTGGTTGGTTAGTTCCCAGTAGATTCATGCAGGGTAATAACGACATGATTTGGCACTACGTTCATTGTTGTTTAACTAGTTAACGTTAGCTGGCTGGCTCGTTAGCTAACGTTACATGTGTGATCTTACACATTGTTTACCTATCTAAGTTCATTGCTTACCTAGATAGCTACATGTCTGAAGCTAAAGTATACAACTCCCATTGAATATGGCCTGTGTCAGTAAACGTTGGCCAAAAAGTGTTAATGAAATTGTTTCCAGCAGAGCGGGTTAGGCTGTTTATGTTTTCCAGAGGTAAACAAATCATCGGCTAGCACATCAAGTGTGCGCTCTGAACGCTTCAAGAGCGAAACGAGATGGGTGAGGCTAAAGCTTAAGAGGGTGTGAACGATGGTGAATGGGTGTGGACAAAGAAGAGCTCTTCACCAGATAACAAAACATTCAAAGTCCATTTTCTCAAAATAATTTTCAAAGCAGAATTACTTTCCCCTTGTCCCTCAAAAAAATCTAGTGTAATATACAATTTTGTAGCTCTGAGTCTCTAGTTTTATCCAATGTAAAAAACACAATTTCAAATGTTGCTACGTAAGACCAAATCCAGGTGATGAGTCACAATTGTGTCAAGCGCCAGCATTGACACAAACTAAAATTACCTTTTAAAATGTTTGTTCATGAACATGAAGGACATTGCAGTGCAGTGGTTATGCAAAATCATGGGGGAAAAGAGGACCAGTAATGTACTGGAGTAAATCGTTAGACTTGGTGGCGAGAGGAATGCCACCGTGCCTGAGGGCGGTACAAGTGACAGAAATGGTATTGCATAACACAGCTTCAATTATAATGGGGCAAAATGTGGATTTGTATGTTCGACTCGCAGTAGCAACCATTGTTTACTGAACAAAAGCACAACATGGTACTGGCGCAAGATGGAACAAAAGGGAGTTAACTTTAAATGGGGAAAATCTACAATTCCATAAGATTGGTGCTTTGAATCCTGCGTCATTAATGCCGTTGCCTGGAGGGTGAACTTCACACATGTGACCCAGATCAAATTACGCCCTATCCTAGGCCCGATTTGCAAGAGACAGTATTGGAATCGGGACAAGTATTGTATACAGATGGCTCTAGTTACATGACCGTAGAAGAGAAGAGAGTAACAGGGTACGCTGTGTGTGATTACAGGGGTGTAGTAAAGGCTGGCCCACTGCCAGTCTCTGTGTCAGCCCAGGGGGCGGAGTTATATGCATTAGCCAATGCCTGTAGGTTGTCAGAAGGGGAGAATGTAACAATATAAACTGATTCTCAATATGCATTAGGGGTATATGATTTCAGTACATAGTGGTCACAACGGGGCATGTTACCAGTGGCAGGGACACCAATAAAAAATGGACACTTATTAGAAGTGTGTCAGCTACGCAGTAAATCAGCAGTGGTGAAATGTGAAGCTCAAACTGGTCGTACAGATAAAATAGCCATAGGAAATCTCAGAGCAGACGAAAAGGCTAAAGTGGCAGCCTTACTCAGAGAAGGTGTTAAGGAACCACATGTAAATATTGTTAATACTAGGGCAGGGACTCTAAAAGATTTACAGCAGCAAACTAACAAGAAATACATGTGGAAGTACTTAGAACATGGGTGCCAAGTAAACACTGAGGGGTTGTGGTATAATACTAGCATTGGCAGGCCCGTGGCACCAAGTGGGACAAATGTCACTCTCTCTGAAATGTATCATGGACCAACACATCAATCGGATGTACTCTCAGTTCAAGACGACATGGTGGGGAAACCGGGTGTTAGGAACATTTCGGGACTGAGTTAAAAGATGTGATATGTGCTCAACACAATATTGTACCTACAATGCCTCTTCCTGCCCAACAGCAACCCCTGCAACAGCAACCCCTGCCGGCGGGACCATTTACATCATTGTAGATAGACTTTATAGGGCGACTCCCTCGAAGCAGGGGAAAGACTCATGCATTGGTGGTGAGGGACAGATTCTCCAGAAGGACAGAAATATTTGCAACTTCCTCAGCTTCAGCGAACTTTGTACCACAAACTTTGTTAAGAGAATTCATAACGAGATGGTGTTTATTCCGGACATTAGATTGCAATCAAGGGACACATTTCACCAACAAAGTGCTACAGGTGGTGTGTAAGGCTTTGGGAATCTCCCATGCTTTTCATTGTCCATATAGGCCGCAGTTGGCGGGGATTATGGAGTGTCAGAATCGTTCGATTAAGGAGAAATTGGCCAAGACTTTGCGCTCCAAAGGGCAAGTGGGCTAGTAATTTACCCGTGGTACCCTATGTCAACGAGTGCGTCAACTAACACCACCAAAGGACTCACACCACATGAAGTGGTAACTGGGAGAACGATGACAGTACCGGGTGCTGTTATTCACATGTCACAAATTTGTCATGTGGCAATAATGGGAGAATCTATGTTGTTCTATCTCAGACGGCATTGGTCTGGACCACACAGTACTCCTTACAGCACATGCAGTGGTAAAGACCACAGCCTCTCCTCGGTGTGCTCACACTTCTCATGTGGAATGAGATCTATCTGCATAATGGGTGAGCTGGAAGCTGCCATGATAGAGGAAGCAGAGCTAAAGAGAGAGAGGAAGGGTAGATTCCACTCTTGACAAGCAGTAAGGCCAAAAAGGATCTGGGAGCTACTTTAACCTGTTTTTGTGTCGGTTGCTTTAATGGTTACTTAACCATGTAAAAGGGATAGATTGACTATTAGCATAGAATGGGTTGCCAAATATAAAGACACAAGAATGCATTGGGGTAGAGTCAGTACTAATGCTACAGACACTAGACAGATCACTAATCACAAAGGTATGGTGATCTGGGTGGAACCACTTGATAACAAGACTAGTATATTGGATGTAGGTTGTTCAGACAAGGTGTAGTTTTATTACAGACAGGATTGTGGAATGAACGTAATAACACTGAGAGTCTAAAGAACTAAACTTGATATTCTCTTTTGCTGCAGATGGACATAATGTGCCAGGGTTCTAAGTCAGCTGAAGCTCAGTCGATAACTTTGATTAATGTTACCAGAACTAAAAATATTTCAGGAGGTTGATAGCGTGGACACAGTTATTGCTGACGAAGAAGCAGCAAAGGAGAGTTGGGGGAAAAGCTATATCATAAAAGGAGGTTTATTCACCAGTAATGGCCTTTAGTACAGCAACTAAGGAAGTGAAGTGGTCAGAGAAAGTTTTAGACACCAGTAGATCACGCACTTTGGGAAAGATAGCTTATTGGGTGGGGGTAAATATACTCTGGACAACAACCTAAGGGGTGAATATGGGAACCAGACTATTCTTACTGTCAAGCGTTTTAGGGGCTGAACTAGTGACAGACAGAAATCCATCAGTGTAGATGGTATGATGTGGGGGTCAAGGGTCAGTCCTACGGAGTGTTAGTTGCAGATTCTGGCAGTACCGATATCAGTGCATTCTATGGAGTCCCCAAAACCAAGGCGTTAATGTTACAGGAGATGGGGAGCAAAGTGAAAATGACATGACTTGGGAACACCTCTTGGAGCCTGTGGTCTGAAAGCTGTCATCAATTTGACAAAGGGTGGCTACATTGAAGAATCTACAATCTAAAATACATTTGATTTGTTTAACACTTTTTTGGTTACTACATTATTCAATATTTGTTATTTCATAGTACTGATGATTTCACTATTATTCTACAATGCTGAAAAAAAACATTGAATGAGTAGGTGTGTCTAAACTTTTGTCTGGTACTGTATAATTGTGCATAGTTTAACACCTTATTAATACTGTTATGTATTATGTTTCTTTTTGCTTCTCAAGTCTTGTGCTATCACTCTCTTAGGAACCAGATGCTGAAACTTTTACAGATGCACAAGTGAGAGCACCCTGTCGGGCTGTATCACCGCCTGGTGCGGCAACTGCACCGCCCTCAACCGCAAGGCTCTCCAGAGGGTGGTGCGGTCTGCACAATGCATCAGCTGGGGCACGCTACCTGCCCTCCAGGACACCTACAGCACCCGAAAAAAAATCATCAAGGACAACAACCACCCGAGTCACTGCCTGTTCACCCCGCTACCATCCAGAAGGCAGTACAGGTGCATCAAAGTTGGGTTCGAGAGACTGAAAAACAGCTTCTATCTCAAGGCCATCAGACTGTCAACCTCTCTAGGGCGTGTGGGATGCTACCGTCCCACCTGGCCAACATCCGGGGAAAATGCAGAGCACCAAATTCAAATTAAATTACTACAAATATTTAACTTTCATGATATCACAAGTGTAATACATCAAAATAAAGCTTAACTTGTTGTTAACCTGTTGAGTGTAGGGGGCAGTATTTTGATGTTTGGATGAAAAACGTACCCAAATTAAACCGCCTATTTCTCAGGCCCAGAATCGAGAATATGCATATAATTCTAGATTAGGATAGAAAACACTCTAAAGTTTCCAAAACTATCAAAATATTGTCTGTGAGTATAACAGAATTGATATTGCAGGTGAAAACCTGAGGAAAATCCAACGAATCCGAGTAAAACTGCCCAGTCTTAGGTCAGTTAGGATCACCACTTTTTTTTAAGAATGTGAAATGTCAGAATAATAGTAGAGAGAGAGATTTATTTCAGCATTCATTTATTTCATCACATTCCCAGTAGGTCGGAAGTCTACAAACACAAAATTTGAATTTGGTAGTATAGCCTTGAAATTGTTTATCTTGGGTGAAATGGTTTGGGTAGCCTTCCACAAGCTTCCCACAATAAGTTGTGTTAATTTTGGCCCATTCCTCCTGACAGAGCTGGTGTAACTGAGTCAGGTTTGTAGGCCTTCTTGCTCGCACATGCTTTTTCAGTTCTGCCCACAAATTTTCTATAGGATTGAGGTCAGGGCTTTGTGATGGCCACTCCAATATCTTGACTTTGTTGTCCTTAAGCCATTTTGCCACATCTTTGGAAGTATGCTTGGGGTCATTGTCCATTTGGAAGACCCATTTGCAACAAAGCTTTCACTTCCTGACTGATGTCTTGAGATGTTCCTTCATTATATCCACATAAATTTCCTGCCTCATGATGCCATTTATCTTGTGAATTTCACCAGTCCCTCCTGCAGCAAAGCACCCCCACATCATGATGCTGCCACCCCCGTGCTTCACGGTCGGGATGGGGTTCTTCGGCTTGCAAGCATCCCCCTTTTTCCTCCAAACATAACGATGGTCATTATGGCCAAACAGTTCTATTTGTGTTTCATAAGACCAGTGAACATTTCTCCAAAAAGTACGATCTTTGTCCCCATGTGCAGTTGCAAACCGTAGTCTGGCTTTTTTATGGCGGTTTTGAAGCAGTGGCTTCTTCCTTGCTGAGCAGCCTTTCAGGTTATGTTGATATAGGACTCATTTTACTGTGGATGAAGTTACTTTGTACCTGTTTCCTCCAGCATCTTCTCAATGTCCTTTGCTGTTGTTCTGGGATTGATTTGCACTTTTCGCACCAAAGTACGTTCATCTCTAGGAGACAGAATGCGTCCGTCGTTTTTTTCCTGAGGTCTTGGCTGATTTCTTTAGATTTCCCCATGATGTCAAGTAAGGAGGCACTGAGTTTGAAGGTAGGCCTTGAAATACATTCACAGGTACACCTCCAATTGACTCAAATTATGCCAATTAGCCTAGCAGAATTTTCTAAAGCCATGACATCATTTTCTGGAATTTTCCAAGTTGTTTAGAGGTACAGTCAACTTAGTATATGTAAACTTCTGACCCACTGGAATTGTGATACAGTGACTTATACGTGAAATAATCTGTCTGTAAACAATTGTTGGAAAAATTACTTGTGTCATTTAGTAGATGCCCTATCTGACTTGCGAAAACCATAGTTTGTTATCAAGAAATGTGTGGAGTGGTTGAAAAATGAGCCAAAAACTCCAGATGAAATGTCATTCTGTTGTCTGACGAGAAATGGAAATAAGAGTGTGCATAGTGTGATTATAGATCAGGGGCATTTAAGTCTTGGAGGTGTAAACATAATAATCAACTGTGAATGTTAATCACGTTGAATTTTTTGTTCATGTTTTGTTCTCATTGTTTGTTAAATGTATAAGTCATTTCCAAGTGTAGATAATGATGAACAGTATGTAGTCAATGTTCAACAGGGGGGACTGACAATATCTGACTTCTAAACATGAAATATACTTATTCATGTCACTGAGGAAGAGAGTTGAATGTAGAACCTTTATATTATGTCAGAATATGTTATTGTTAGACATCAGGGATACTATGGGAAGGAGGGGGGCCACAGTCTGGTACAAGTCAACATGACAGCTGTGAGTTGGGGAGGAGTGAGGAATTTGTGCAGAGGTCAGGTAAAATGAAGTGAGGAAGGACAGATTTCACAAAAATTCTGTGTAGCAACAGAGGTGTAATTGGCTGTTCAGGAGACTCAACATAGGAGGAAGGGTTAAATACCAATGCTTGTGTGAATATGTCTTGGTCTGTTCAGCTGTCAGATCTTTTGTGTGAATAAACTTGGTTTAACCTGTTATTTAGAACCTAACAATGTCTAGGTTCTGGTCTGGATACAATGTCTTGAGGGAGAATGAGACAGAGAGAGCGAGAGTCACTGTAGCAAGTGAACAGAGATTGAGGAAAATACAAAAAGTAATTTGCCTTCAGAATTTCAATTCTGAACAAAACATAGCTGAAGTGCCTTCAGCAGCTCAGCAGAGAGGTAATACTCCCTCTTGTTGTTGGCGCAGCAGTTTATGAAATATTCCAACACTTGCCAGACACCTGAAACTAATGGGGTTTTGGCTTGCTGATGGAAGATAGCAGCAGTCTGAAATATTACTTGACTATCAGAGAAGGGATTAGGTACTGCAGTAGTTACACTGTCTGCTGCTGTTGTGTCTGCCTGCATTGAGGAAGAAACCCTGAGTTAGTGTGGATATTAGTGATGAAATGCTTTCACTATAGTAAAGAAGTTAGTTATTCAAGGTAAATAAGAGTGCTTGAAGCAGTTTAAATCAACCATTCCAATTGTACACCGTTTGAGGCAAGAGAAAACTTCTCTCATATCCCAGAGTTAAATTCTCATTTACTAGGAGCTTCAATCCAGGAACTGTATTTTCCAAGCACTGCAAGGCAGTTGCTTCGGAATACACCTACAGTGAAAGAGATAAGTAACTAAGTAATAAGTAATACTGTTGTGGTATCGTATACGCTGAGAGGTAAAATACATTAAAAAGGAAACAGAGTGAGGTTAAATATTTTTTGAAGATTCATAAAAATATTTTTCATAAACCATGTACCTCATACTGCAGATTGCTGAATATGTAACATGTTTATATGTACAGGGTTGGGTAGGCTACTTTCAAAATGTAATCCATTAGTTACTAGTTACCTGTCCAAATTTGCAATCAGTAGCGTAACTTTTGGATTATCCAAACTCACTAACGTAATCTGATTACATTCAATTAATTTTAGATTACTTTCCCCATAAGAGGCATTAGAAGAAGACAAACATGTATGTTACCAATTGAATGACATCTATTTATGGATAAATCAATGTTAAAGTTTACATAGCTGGCCATATGGATGTTACATTTTACTTTAAGGGTTGGATACGTAGGCTTCTTGTAACCCATCACTTTCTACTAGGTATAATAATAAGATTAAATTATATCTTTACATTAAAAACCAAAGTCTATCAGAATTACAGTCAATCCAATAAATCTCATACCACTTGAGCTTCAAGAATAGAACTTGGAAATGTGGTTTTATAGATTTGCCAAATTGTTTTACCCGGAGCATGACCCCAAAATGAAGGATTTATTAGCCAGCCCTACTCCTTTGTTTATGATCTTGTTGTTATGGAGGACTCATTGGGCTCATTGATTCGAGTTGAAAAATAGATGCAGCACTCATGGAATGGCATGCGTTGAGCACTACAGAAAAGTATTATTCATATGTGAAAAAGGAATGTTATATGCTGCATTTGCTATTGGCCTATTGTTTACATATGTTGGTGACAGTTTGATATCTTGATAATATGCAGCTGTTTAAAGTGCTGCCACGCCTCTGTTTTGGTAAAAAGCTGAGGGCTAGGCCTGAAGAAATGTAACCACTCCAAGATTAAGACAGAGCTATGGATGCAAGGACTGACCATCCCTGATATGAGCTAAAGTGTAGAGCTGCCGCTTTCAAGGAGCTTATAAGAAACTTGGAAGCTTATAAGAAATCCTACTATGCCCTCCAACGAACCATCAAACAGGCAAAGCGTCAATACAAGACTAAGATCAAATCGTACTACACCGGCTCCGACGCTCATCGGATGTGGCAGGGCTTACAAACTATTACAGACAACAAAGGGAAGCACAGCCGAGAGCTGCTGAGTGACACGATGCTCGCTTCGAGGCAAGTAACACTGAAACATGCATGAGAGCATCAGCTGTTCCAGACGACTGTGTAAACACACTCTCCGCAGCTGATGTGAATAAGACCTTGAAACAGGTCAACATTCACAAGGCCGCAGGGCAGATTACCAGGACGTGTACTCCGAGAATGTGCTGACCAACTGGAAACTGTCTTCACTGACATTTTCAACCTCTCCCTGCCTGAGTCTGTAATACCA
Source organism: Oncorhynchus tshawytscha (assembly GCF_018296145.1). Lineage (NCBI taxonomy): Eukaryota > Metazoa > Chordata > Actinopteri > Salmoniformes > Salmonidae > Oncorhynchus > Oncorhynchus tshawytscha. The sequence goes on from NC_056460.1 coordinate 13,693,257, forward strand.
ACATGTTTCAAGCAGACCACCATAGTCCCTGTGTCCAAGAACACTAAGGTGACCTGCCTAAATGACTACCGACCCGTAGCACTCACGTCTGTAGCCATGAAGTGCTTTGAAAGGCTGGTAATGGCTCACATCAACACCATTATCCCAGAAACCCTAGACCCACTCCAATTTGCATACCGCACCAACAGGTCCACAGATGATGCAATCTCTATTGCACTCCACACTGCCCTTTCACACCTGGACAAAAGGAATACCTATGTGAGAATGCTACTCATTGAGTACAGCTCAGCGTTCAACACAATAGTGCCCTCAAAGCTCATCACTAAGCTAAGGTCACTGGGACTAAACACCTCACACTGCAACTGGATCCTGGACTTCATGACAGGCCGACCCACAGGTGGAAAGGGTATGTAACAACACATCCACCAAAATGATTCACAACATGGGCGCCCCTCAGGTGTGCGTGCAAAGCCCCCTCCTGTACATTCTGTTCACTCATGACTGCATTGCTAGGTATGACTCCAACACCATCATTAAGTTTTCTGATGACACAATAGTGTTAGGCCTGATCACCGACAATGATGAGACAGCCTATAGGGAGGAGGTCAGAGACCTGGCCATGTGGTGCAAGGACAACAACCTCTCCCTCAACGTGGTCAAGACAATGGAGATGATTGAGGGCCACAGGAAAAGGAGCACAGAGCACGCCCCCATTCTCATCAAAGGGGCTGTAGTGGAGCAGTTTGAGAGTTTCAAGTTCCTTGGCGTCCACATCTCCAACAAACTAACATGGCCCAAGCACACCAAGACAGTCCTGAAGAGGGCAGGACAAAACCTATTCCCCTTCAAGAGACTGAAAAGATTTGGCATGGGTCCTCAGATCCTCAAAGGGTTTTACAGCTGCACCATCGAGAGCATCCTGACGGGTTGCATCACTGCTTGGCATGGCAACTACTCGGCCTCCGACCGCAAGGCACTACAGAGGGTAGTGTGTACGGCCCAGTACATCCCCGGGGCCAAGATTCCTGCCATGCAGGACCTCTATACCAGGTGGTGTCAGAGGAAGGCACTAAAAATTGTCAGACTCCAGCCTCTTGTTTACTGCTGCTCTTTAATTATTTGTCATAGACTGTTCTCTCTGCTGCCGCACTGCAAGTGCTCTCTCTGTATCGTTAACCCCTGTACATAGCCCCGCTATTGTTTACTGCTGCTCTTTAATTATTTGTCATTCTTATCTATTACCTTTTTATGTTGGCATTTTCTTAATACTGCATTGTTGCTTAAGGGCTTGTAAGTAAGCATTTCACTGTAAAGTCTACACCCGTTGTATTCAGTGCATGTGACAATAATTTGATGTTTTAACCATGTTATGAGGCTATACAGTGTGTTTACATTTACAATGTTTACAAACATTGGGCAAAAACAGACTTATATTTTTGGTTCTCATGGATTTTGACAGTTGAACTGAGTTCATGAGGCATGTTTAAAGTATATTCTTCAAGAAACAATGGATATATATATATATATATATATATATATATATATATATATATATATATATATATATATATATATATATATATATATAGAATTGGATATACACTGCTCAAAAAAATAAAGGGAACACTAAAATAACACATCCTAGATCTGAATGAATGAAATATTCTTATTAAATACTTTTTTCTTTACATAGTTGAATGTGCTGACAACAAAATCACACAAAAATTATCAATGGAAATCAAATTTATCAACCCATGGAGGTCTGGATTTGGAGTCACACTCAAAATTAAAGTGGAAAACTACACTACAGGCTGATCCAACTTTGATGTAATGTCCTTAAAACAAGTCAAAATGAGGCTCAGTAGTGTGTGTCGCCTCCACGTGCCTACATGACCTCCCTACAACACCTGGGCATGCTCCTGATGAGGTGGCGGATGGTCTCCTGAGGGATCTCCTCCCAGACCTGGACTAAAGCATCCGCCAACTCATGGACAGTCTGTGGTGCAACGTGGCGTTGGTGGATGGAGTGAGACAGGATGTCCCAGATGTGCTCAATTGGATTCAGGTCTGGGGAACGGGCGGGCCAGTCCATAGCATCAATGCCTTCCTCTTGCAGGAACTGCTGATGCACTCCAGCCACATGAGGTCTAGCATTCCTCTTGCAGGAACTGCTGACACACTCCAGCCACATGAGGTCTAGCATTGTCTTGCATTAGGAGGAACCCAGGGCCAACCGCACCAGCATATGGTCTCACAAGGGGTCTGAGGATCTCATCTCGATACCTAATGGCAGTCAGGCTACCTCTGTCGAGCACATGGAGGGTTGTGCGGCCCCCCAAAGAAATGCCACCCCACACCATGACTGACCCACCGCCAAACCGGTCATGCTGGAGGATGTTGCAGGCAGCAGAACGTTCTCCACGGCGTCTCCAGACTCTGTCACGTCTGTCACATGTGCTCAGTGTGAACCTGCTTTCATCTGTGAAGAGCACAGGACGCCAGTGGCGAATTTGCCAATCTTGGTGTTCTCTGGCAAATGCCAAACGTCCTGCACGGGGTTGGGTTGTAAGCACAACCCCCACCTGTGGACGACAGGCCCTCATACCACCCTCATGGAGTCTGTTTCTGACCGTTTGAGCAGACACATGCAAATTTGTGGCCTGCTGGAGGTCATTTTGCAGGGCTCTGGTAGTGCTCCTCCTGCTCCTCCTTGCACAAAGGCAGAGGTAGCGGTCCTGCTGTTGGGTTGTTGCCTCCTACGGCCTCCTCCACGTCTCCTGATGTACTGGCCTGTCTCCTGGTAGTGCCTCCATGCTCTGGACACTACGCTGACTGACACAGCAAACCTTCTTGCCACAGCTCGCATTGATGTGCCATCCTGGATGAGCTGCACTACCTGAGCCACTTGTGTGGGTTGTAGACTCCGTCTCATGCTACCACTAGAGTGAAAGCACCGCCAGCATTCAAAAGTGACCAAAACATCAGCCAGGAAGCATAGGAACTGAGAAGTGGTCTGTTGTCACCACCTGCAGAACCACTCCTTTATTGAGGGGGTCTTGCTAATTGCCTATGATTTCCACCTGTTGTCTATTCCATTTGCACAACAGCATGTGAAATTTATTGTCAATCAGTGTTGCTTCCTAAGTGGACAGTTTGATTTCACAGAAGTGTGATTGACTTGGAGTTACATTGTGTTGTTTAAGTGTTCCCTTAATTTTTTTGAGCAGTTTATATTGGATATATATTTTTATATAGAAGTCCAAAAATGGATGTAGCAACTACAGATTGTCCCTTTAAGTCTATCAAAAGAGTGTGAGTTTGAGCATGTGTCCATTAGGCCTGTGGATAATTTTATTTTTTATCAGCGTGAATTAGATTGAGCAATAAAAGCCACACTTTTATTCCGTACGCTGGGATGCACATTTTTCACTGTCTGTCCACTGGTTTCAAAAACAATGATTGATAAGCAGCTTAAACTTCTTGAATTCAACCATTATTGGGTCCAAATACACATATAGATATATGAACAGCCATCCACAACAACCACTATTCGTGTAGCGCAAAAATCTAAACGAGAGAGCATCAGTGTCATGCGCATCAATGTGCTATGTAGATATCAATAATAAGTGATAACAGTATCGCCGTAGACTACACCACTGTTGTCACCCTTGCGTTTGTTCAAGTTGGATATTCTTTGGATCCCGACAGCAGTCGCACCATTGGAAGACAGCTTGGTCTGTAGCCTACAAAAGCCTATTCCTGTTCAAACACATCATTTGGTGTGTCATAACAGTGGTCTCAATTTTAAACTTGCACCTTTTACAATGTTGTCAGTTTTTTTTCCACACACATCCTTTCTGAATTTAAAAGTAAACCTTGAAGTAATCATCTAGTTTTTCAAAAGTATCTGTAATCTGATTACAATATTTTTGCTGCTGATTACAATATTTTTCCATGTCCTTACAGTTACTGATTTATGTAATCTGTTACTCCCCAACCCTGTATATGTAGCTGTCACGCCTGCTCCCGCTCTCCCACCCAGGCGCTCGAGGGCGCCAGGCTGCCCAGCATTACGCACTCCAGCCACCATAATTTTGCACACCTGCTACCCTCATCACTCGCATCAGCGATTCATTGGACTCACCTGGGCTCAATCCCCTGTGTTATTACCTCCCCTATATCTGTCTGTTCCCCAGCTCTGTTCCCCGCTTCTGCATTAATTGTCGTGTGTCGTTGCATTACCCGGTTCTGCCACTGTTCCTGTCCTGTTCCATGTCTGTGCAAAATGTTCACTCTCCACACCTGCTTCTCTACTCCAGCGTCGGTTCTTACAAAAGCAGTCCAGGGAAATTCCAGAGTCCCGGCTGTTTCTTCTCGGAATTCAACCCCCCCCAGCGTTTTGTCCAGGTTCCATCTGCGCTTACATAAAGTGAGGAGCTATTTCATTACTAAATCAATTTCGTGAGAGAGAGGGGATAAACAATGTGCATGTTCCTTCATAAACATCAGTTGAACAGTAAATAAAGTCCAGAAATCGCATTAGGCATTGTTGTGAGGCTTTGCCAGATGGCTGCTTGTAAAGCAGAACAATTACGTTGGTGTGCAGAGGCACTGTGTGGAGACCAGGCTCTGGGGAGAGAGGAAAAAACCCAGTGTTTCAAATCCGAGAGTGGGACCAAACTCCCAAACCAAATCACCTCAGTCTGTCGTAACACACAATACAAAAAAGATAAAGCCTGGGGCGTTCATGAGCAGAACCCACGCAGAAGTCCTATTCCCGTATTGTTCCAGAAGTCAAAGTTTACTGATCGATCTTGCACAGTTCTTACAGACTGAGGTCTTTCTTGGTCTCTTGCAGCTGACTTGGCTGGTCACAGACAACAACAAAGAGATAGTAACAGCGTGATTGAATAACAAAGTCACCAAACAGGCTAGCCAGGGAGAAAAACTAAAAACACCCTGTCAAATAATTCCACCCGGGCCCAAAAATTAGACATGTTCGGGTTGTTGGTGTCAGAAGGGAGATGAACAAAAAGGAAAAACTTTACCTGACATTGCAACTGTGAAAGAGAAGAGAGAAAACAGGAAAGTTCTTAGCTGAAGACCCTGAGGCAAGACCAAGCCTTCAGGCTCTAAACATGATCTTTCCTCTGACTGATATGCTTAGACATTATTCTGAACGTAGACAAAACACAACCATCCAGAGGGTTCTGAACACAACATCTGAATCCACTGTGAAACATTTCTACAGCTATTGTTTGAGATAATATTAGTAATATGTGTTCCTAGCAAGAGCACAGGAGAATGAGATGCAATATGGGTCCAAACACCAGATCCTGATTAATCAACTGTCTGGATGGATGCCAAGACCTCTAGATGACACAGGAAAATGAATGATGATAACTTAGCGACTGAGATTTGGTTGGCAGAGGCAAACCGCAATTGGCATGAATTGGGAAAGATCCTACCATCATTGCTCTGATGTATAGTGATGGAAAGGAGAGAGACTGTGGGGCCAGAGATCTTAGAGACAGATGAAGAGGTAATGGGAAAAGATCATGCAACAACCGATTAAAAGGGAAATAAGTGAATAGTTGAGGGGAACAAGCTGACAAACTATTCAACACCAAAACCGCTCTAACTCTTCATTATCCATCCTCATAGCAGATCACATTGTGAGATGCTGGGATAAAAAGTGTTTCAAATTCAACAAGAGGAAAGCGATCTCTACCCTCTTGAAAACAGTCAACACGGAGAATGTGGTAGAAAATGTTTCGCAGAGAGGGTGTTACGCGGGGTGGAACAGGTGAACCCAAGTGCAGACTCAGACGAGGAGACAGGTATAAGGTAACCAAGGTATTTATTGAAGAGAGAGGGGGGGATGGGGTGCAGGCCAGGGGGAGCAGAACGGACGAGACAAGGGACTGGCTACCGGGACCAGAGTCTGAGTGCACGGAACTGTAGCGGAGAGAAAAGCAGCATCAGGCTAGGGAAATCAGGCACCACAGGATAACAAGATCCATGCAGGAACAAACGGCTTGAAATGCAGACTGACTGAGCAGAGGCTACGATCTGGCAGCGTGGAAGCGGCAGGGCTGAGTATTTGTAGAGGTCTTGATTATGGAACAGGTTGCAGCTGGTGGGGATCTGCTCTGACTCCAGCACATCTGTCTCCACTCACACAATCAGATGACATGGGTCACACAGAGAGAGAAAGGGAGCACTGTGGGAGTGGCGGCAGGTTGGGGAGACACAGGATGAGAAGTAGAGGGCGTGGCAGATGTAACACGGGGGCCTATAAAGAAACAGTAAACCGATAATAAGGCCCACAGTAAAAGGGACTGTGATAGCACATTGTCTCAGGCTATTCTAAACCCTTAATATACACCATTATATACCAATATACACCGAGTTCAGAGACAGTAGTTGAGCTGAAAGTTCCGTGATGACTATGAAAATCCATTCCGCTAGAGCTTGCATGCCAATGAGAAACAGAGAGAGAGAAAGAAAGGGAGGAGAAAATGAAGAGGGGGATAAAGAATGAAGAGAATGCATCAGTAGAGGAAGGTATCGAGAGCAAAGGCGGCAAATATAGTTTTTAATCATCTCTGCTACCATCAGCATACCTTATCTCAGGAAGGGGACCAGCATTGTACAAGCTGTCGGAGTGTTTATCTGTTGCAACATATACACAACGCAGAGGCATTGAGACACACACACTTCTCACCCCGAAGGTACATTAGCTGTAGAAGAATCTCTCCTCTAATATAACAGAATCCATTGAAGCATAATTGAAAATGACTTTTGGAAAATTGCCACATTAAGGGTACGGAAAGATATTAGACGGTGTTTGCCGGAAGAGCACAGTAGATTATTGCTGAGAGACATGTAGGAGGGTAGAAACTCAAGCATGAATGAATAATGGAGGGAAAAACATTCACATTTACAGACTGGGTCCAATCAGTGAGAGGAGATGTTTTTTCATCTTTATCTCGACACTTGGAGTGACCTTGAAAAATGAGAAACAGGCAACAGAGACAGGAAGAGGAAATATGAAACAGTCCATGCGTGAAACAAAACAACAACAGCAGGAACAGGGAAATGTGTCTGATGCAGAAACAGATTCACTACACCATCTAGGCTCTCTGGCTTTTTGATAATAAACTAGGAAGTCAAAGAATATTCCCACTGTGTGGAAAGAAAATGATAGATAAGAACCAAGAGTAAGCACTGTAGGTACTGTATAGCTACTGCAGGTAGCTTGGAGGTTTAGAGTATTGGGCAAGGACGCTGATCTGAATCTGGAGCCGACAAGGTGTAAAATCTGTTGCTGGGCCCTTGATCAAGGAACTTACCCCAAATTGCTCCAGGGGCGCTGGGCAATAGTGACCCTGGCCGTAACTCCACTCCCTGTGGGTGTCTCAGGGGGAGTTGGGATATGCAAGAAACACATTTCCATGACACACTTGTAACAGGACAAATACACTGCTCAAAAAAATTAAGGGTACATTTAAACAACACAATGTAAGTCCAAGTCAATCACACTTCTGTGAAATCAAACTGTCTACTTAGGAAGCAACACTGATTGACAATAAATTTCACATGCTGTTGTGCAAATGGAATAGACAACAGGTGGGAAATTATAGGCAATTAGCAAGACCCCCGATAAAGGAGTGGTTCTGCAGGTGATAACCACAGACCACTTCTCAGTTCCTGTGCTTCCTGGCTGATGTTTTGGTCACTTTTGAATGCTGCCGGTGCTTTCACTCTAGTGGTAGCATGAGACGGAGTCTACAACCCACACAAGTGGCTCAGGTAGTGCAGCTCATCCAGGATGGCACATCAATGCGAGCTGTGGCAAGAAGGTTTGCTGTGTCTGTCAGCGTAGAGTCCAGCGCATGGAGGGGCTACCAGGAGACAGGCCAGTACATCAGGAGACGTGGAGGAGGCCGTAGGAGGGCAACAACCCAGCAGCAGGACCGCTACCTCTGCCTTTGTGCAAGGAGGAGCAGGAGGAGCACTGCCAGAGCCCTGCAAAATGACCTCCAGCAGGCCACAAATGTGCATGTGTCTGCTCAAACGGTCAGAAACAGACTCCATGAGGGTGGTATGACGCCCGACGTCCACAGGTGGGGGTTGTGCTTATAGCCCAACACCGTGCAGGACGTTTGGCATTTGCCAGAGATCACCAAGATTGGCAAATTCGCCACTGGCGCCCTGTGCTCTTCGCAGATGAACGCAGTTTCACACTGAGCACATGTGACAGACGTGACAGTCTGGAGATGCCATGGAGAACGTTCTGTTGCCTGCAACATCCTCCAGCATGACTGGTTTGGCGGTGGGTCAGTCATGGTGTGGGTTGGCATTTCTTTGGGGGGCCGCACAGCCCTCCATGTGCCTGCCAGAGGTAGGCTGACTGCCATTAGGTACCGAGATGAGATCCTCAGACCCCTTGTGAGACCATATGCTGGTGCGGTAGGCCCTGGGTTCCTTCTAATGCAAGACAATGCTAGACCTCATGTGGCTGGAGTCTGTCAGCAGTTCCTGCAAGAGAAAGGCATTGATGCTATGAACTGGCCCGCCCGTTCCCCAGACCTGAATCCAATTGAGCACATCTGGGACATTGTGTCTCGCTCCATCCACAGACGTTGCACCACAGACTGTCCAGGAGTTGGCGGATGCTTTAGTCCAGGTCTGGGAGGAGATCACTCAAGAGACCATCCACCACCTCATCAGGAGCATGCCCAGGCGTTGTAGGGAGGTCATACAGGCACGTGGAGGCCACACACACTACTGAGCCTCATTTTGACTTGTTTTAAGGACATTACATCAAAGTTGGATCAGCCTGTAGTGTGGTTTTCCACTTTCATTTTGAGTCTGACTCCAAATCCAGACCTCCATGGGTTGATAAATTTGATTTCCATTGATACATTTTGTATGATTTTGTTGTCAGCACATTCAACTATGTAAAGAAAAAAGTATTTAATAAGAATATTTCATTCATTCAGATCTAGGATGTGTTATTTTAGTGTTCCCTTTATTTTTTTGAGCAGTGTATAAGCACCTCCTTAATGTTGTGGAGGAGAAAAGCTGAGACAGGAAAGTTTCTGTCGCCAAATGTACTTTACCCTAACTCTCATGGAACTGTATGCATATAAGAGCTAAGGGCTCCTGAGTGGTGCAGTGGTCTAAGGCACTGCATCTCAGTGCTAGCGCCGTCACCACAGACCCCCTGGTTCAAATCCAGGCTGTATCACAACTGGCCGTGATTGTGAGTCCCATAGTGTGGCATGCAATTTTCCCAGCGTCGACTGAGATTGGCCAGTGTAGGCCATCGTTGTAAAGACGACTTTGTTCTTAACTGACTTGCCTAGTTAAATAAAATAAAGATTTAGCACAAGATATAATATTTGTCATAAGTTACTGGACACAGGGGAAAAAAATAAAAGTGTACATTTCACAAATCACACTTTTATGCAAGTTACTGGACTGGATCATACTTCCATGGCACTTTAGGTAAGGCCATCATCAATCCATGCTTCCATTCACCACCAAAGACATGGCACTTTAGGTAAGGCCATCATCAATCCATGCTTCCATTCACCACCAAAGACATGGCACTTTAGGTAAGGCCATCATCAATCCATGCTTCCATTCACCACCAAAGACATGGCACTTTAGGTAAGGCCATCATCAATCCATGCTTCCATTCACCACCAAAGACATGGCACTTTAGGTAAGGCCATCATCAATCCATGCTTCCATTCACCACCAAAGACATGGCACTTTAGGTAAGGCCATCATCAATCCATGCTTCCATTCACCACCAAAGACATGGCACTTTAGGTAAGGCCATCATCAATCCATGCTTCCATTCACCACCAAAGACATGGCACTTTAGGTAAGGCCATCATCAATCCATGCTTCCATTCACCACCAAAGACATGGCACTTTAGGTAAGGCCATCATCAATCCATGCTTCCATTCACCACCAAAGACATGGCACTTTAGGTAAGGCCATCATCAATCCATGCTTCCATTCACCACCAAAGACATGGCACTTTAGGTAAGGCCATCATCAATCCATGCTTCCATTCACCACCAAAGACATGGCAGTTTAATCTCACTTTGGTCCTAAGTAATTCTTTCATGGCACTTTAAGCCATTGCATGAAAACATGTCACTGCTTTCATTCACAAATGCACTCTTGAAGTGCTTTGAAGAACTATAATGTAAGAAACGCTGACATGATGTTTTTAAGCACTTAACACCCAATCATGCTTAGGGTCATGTATAAAAATGCTCAGTTTCCCATTATTTTGACTACCATGGCTAGACGATGAGATCTCAGTGACTTTGAAAGAGGGGTCTCAAAGGAGCATAGGGGGTTTAAAGTGTGTGTGGGTGAGTGTGTGTGTGTGGGTGTTAGGTTTTACTAGAACAAGGAACATTCGGACAATTGGGGACATTTCACCATTCCCCACAAGGAAAAAGGCTATTTTAGGCTTAGGGGTTAGGTTTAAGGATAGGGTTAGAATTTCGGTTAGTATTATAATTAGGTTTAGGGGTTAGGAGTTAGGTTTAGGTTCAGGGTGAGGGGTTTGGGGCTACGGTTAGGGTTAGAGTTAAGGTTAGTTTTAGGTTAAGGGTAGGGTTTGGGGAAAATAGGATTTTGAATGGGAATCAATTGTTTGGTCCCCACAAGGAGAGTAAAACAAAAGGTACGTGCATTTGTGTCTCAGTCACCAGATCTCAGCTCAATTGAACACCTATGGGAGATTCTGGAGTGGTGCCTGAGACAGCGTTTCCCCACCATCATCAACAACATGTCTCGTGGAACAATGGTGTCACATCACTCCAATAGTGTTCCAAACACTTGTAGAATCTATACCAAGGTGCAATGAAGCTGTTCTGGAGACTTGTGGTGGCCAAATGCCCTTCTAAGACACTTTATGCTAGTGTTTCCTTTATTTTGGCAGCTACATGTACTTCTTTAAATTCCTTTTTTCATCAAGATTGATTTAAACATCAGTCTGCTTTAGACTGTTTTTCTGACCATTTACAGGATACCTTCATTGCTCCCAGTCCTGCTGCTTTCGTTTGTGGAGGGAGGAGTTTAAGGCTCCATTTCTCTTCACCATTAGCCTTGGGGGGTGATGTGAAAAGGTGACTTCACGCATCATCTGTTCTAACATGCCCCTTGGCATTTTGGGTAAGTCAATAATCCACCTCTCTTTAGTTGGATGCTGCCGAAGTATCTCTACGCATCTCTAAAGACTGCCACTCTTTCAAAACATTTGAGAAATCACACAAAATATTGAGTTACTGAGAGTAAGTGTGGGGAAAAAAAGGGTTTGTCCCTTTTCCGTGTGCACTTTAGCATTTACAATAATTGTATGGGATCTTCCCAGGCTTTTCAAAGCCATGTCATAATGAATGAGAGGCCCCAAACAAACATTTGATTTATACCTAGCCATAACTATGGTTGACTGATGGGCATCATACTCATAATCCCCCTCGCTGTCGGGTATAAATAGCGTTGTGGAATGAATGGCACACACATGCAATTGTTTAACTTCAACAAGGGTTGTTTTTCAGGCTGGGATCTGGGGATAAATAAGACAATGCTCTTGCTTTCTAAAATAGGTGTTTGATAGTGTACTATCAAACATATTCACTGCCTTACATCCTGCTGCGTTCCCCTCAAAGGATATGTGTTTTGTTGTTTCCTGAAATTCTCCAAAGAGATATATAAAATATATAACTCAGAGAGAGTGAAAGTGAGAGGAAGCCATATATTCCACCTCTTACATCCTTTGTCTGTTTCCTCCTTCTCCCTCTCTATAAGTAGTTTCAGAGCCAATATTATGGAAACGTATAACTCAGGAATGAGCTGATGGGCTGCGTTGATCTGAAGGAGGAAGTAAAGAAGAAAAGAAGGAAAAAGGCGAGAAAACTTCCCAAAACTTCAGGAAGAGAAGGGTGAAGAAGTAACATTGTGCCTAATCTTTTTCATTGAAATGGATAATGTTGTTTTCCAGGCCAGGTTCACAGGAATCTGATAAGTCCGCCTGGCATTGAGGCAGTTCTTCTTGTTCTCTCTTGACACATCCATGTCACCTTCTCTCAGTCCACAGAATGCTCTCAGAACTCTGTCACAGCATTGGCAAAAGTCCATCCATAATCTCAATGGATTTAAATCCTTGGCGTCCATGGCGGTGTGGTTTCATCATGTGGTAGGGGCAATTGGTAGGCAAATTAAAAACACCACACACACGTAGGCCCACATCAACAGCTAGCAACCACAGGCAACCAATCAGGACCCCTAGCAACAGTTGTCAGAAAGTAGCATTTCTTGTTGTATTTATGTTATTTATGTCAGAATACCAGTGGTGCACTCAAGACTTCTAAGGCCACACACTGCATAACTTGTAGGCTAGATAGAATACAAAACATTGCACCATCATGTCTGAGGCAACAAGGACTGTACAGTCTGCATGCATGCAGGCCTGTACATCCTAGAATGAATGATTAAGTCCACATTTCCAATTTGGATTCATGACCAGTCCAGTGAGTTATAAAACTCCAAAACAAACCTAGTATCAATATAACGAAGTAGAGGGTCGTACAAATCGAATGAAAGTGCCGCAAAAAAAAAAAAAAAAAATAACAATTAAGCATTCGCGCACAAGAGGAAAAGAATTGTGCCTTTATCACTGACATGTGGCGGTTGATGAGATTTTAGCACAAACAAAACCGAGAGCTGCGGATTCAAAAGGGAGCTGCTCTTGAGTCGCATTTGTGTTGAAAACCCGTATTATGAGCGGTTAAAGCTGGTGATGAAAATCCAACCATTTACTGTTATGACAGAAAGCAAATTAGAGTGTGCTTCAGGATATGAGGGGAAAACCCAAGAGAATGTAATTAAAAAGGTTTGAATTTAAATATTGTGAGAAAGGAACTAAATAAATGACTACTATAATCATAGAATGAGTGATTAATGTATCAGACACCAGGAAATGGGAGGGGAGAAGGATGTGCCCATTGAAATGACTAGAAATCCTATATGGAGAGCAAACCTGTGAGTGTTTTTCACAGCAGTTTCACTGTAAAACGGAAGATGTAGATATTGTATATCAAGGGATCCTTTCAAATCGTTACAATGCCACGGACTAAAGCCTATCTGTTGACGCAAAAGGACTGTGTTGGCAAATCCTTCATTTTGAGCCGAGTCCTGGATCTGCTTATGAATAATCTAGATTGAGCAGCTTTGATATGGAATATACTGTATGCGCCTCGAAATGATGATAACACAATATGATAAACATAGATATTCGACAACATATGAGAATCGATCTGAAAACCTCTACCGTCAGACGTTTATTTGACTATCAAAATCAGATCTCAGTCATAGCACTTTTTTTTAACTTCCTACTTGAGGAAGTATTGGATTCCAATAAAAAACAAAAGTTCTATAGCACCTCTGGAGCTTTGAGGTAACGTCCAAGTCCAATTGTAAAAGGTTAGAGACATCAGGTTGGTCTATGGGAGAAAAATTACAAGATTATGTTCATGCTTTGATGAGTGCTCTCTCGTCTGTGTCTCTTGGGCTTTGAGACGATGCCTTGATGATAAAACCTAAAGACTGCATTCCATAGACAGGATCTGGTGTGTGTGACCCGAGATAGGGATAGCCTAGAGGAGTAGAATAATCCCTCATTGTTTCTAATCAATCTTGCATCTGGGAAACTAAGCCGGATTGGGGGTAAAACAACACCCAGTGCAGATAACCACGAGATGAACCTAAGGTTGTTTATGATGCCCCCCGATCTGCATGGGAGGGGTGGAACCAGCCATGACTCAGCATTTTTAGATCTACTATATAAGAACTCTGCATTTTTGTCAAGGGTGTTGGGTCGTAAGTTTCATTATTGCAATAATGAATCGGTATTAAATAAAGATGATTGTTTGAAGAAATGACCGTCTCTCTCTCACTTGATTAGAATATTCAACGACAGGTCCCCTTCTCTCTGCAACACAGGCACTGACCTGTGAAATATCAGCCAGCCTGGGAATCAGCTTGCTCTGCAAAATTATGTCATTTGAAAGGATGTCACTCACCCCTGCATGACCCCCACGGTGGCACATTGGGAATGGGGGGCAGGAGGGTATAAATTGCAAGGGAGAGATGGAAGGGATGTCCCAGATCAACCTTTCTCTTTCTGTCTTTCTATTTCTTGTCTTTCTCTCTGTATCTTGTCTTTGTCTCACTCATCTCTCTCTCTCTCTTTGCCCCTCCACTCCAAATCACTAGATGTTACCTTCAGAAGACATGCATGCCTTTTCAGCCAGAGCTTTGTTCAGAGAATATACCCTTCACCATCGCAATGATGCCTTCTGAGTTCCACGTACAGTAGCCACCTTTGTCTCAGTTGAGACAGCAGCCTATCTGATAGCAGCATTTCAGTCATTTTTAAAGGTTTTCTTTCTTTCTAGGACAATTTAAGGAGTGAATTGACACCCACTAATTCACAGCAGGAGAGCTTCACAATGTGTTGAACTTTGAGCTATGATACATTTCAGTTGGGAAAGTATTCATAGATAAGTGTGACATAAGAACATTACTACTACAACAGAGACTCATTAATACAAATGCCCAGAAAATACTGTATGTAGTATTATATAGTACACTCAATTCACAGTTACACAATTAGTCTAACCTTCTAATCTAACAATACCACTCCGCGTCTCATAAAAATGAAGTAATTATAGTGATGTTAGCTAACTGTCATGTTTTCGCAACCTCTGTACAAAAAAGCTGTTCCTGTTGAGCTGACGTGAAGTCAATAATGTTGTGTGAGAAGCAATTAAGCTTCCTGTAAGACATATTTGTTTGAAAAGTTAAAAGCTAAGCGTTACGTTTCCATCTAGTTATATTGAATGTGTTCTGTTTTCACAGCCTCTGTATGTACGATATGCTGGTCCTGTTGAGTTGGATTGGAGTCAGGGAAATGATGCGTTAAGTTGGATACATGCAGACAGGCTCATCTCGAAGAGGTTTCAGAATCTGCCATCCAGGCATCTGCTCTGATGCAGTAGCACCGCCGAAGACATTACCTTTCTGAATTCCTTCCAGACTTCCTACTGAGGGATTAAGTGACAAGGTACATACTGTGAGTGTTTCTTCAGTAAGCATACTATAAATTCCTTTTAGGAACTAGGATCTCCAGTATGGAGGTCATTTTTGGCTACCTACACCAGAAGTAGAAAAGGGTACAAATTCCCCAAATAATCACACAATGCATATCAAACACTTCTGTGTTTCTATACTTGTGTACCTATTTGCTAAGCCTGAATAATTAATGAGCAATAAACTGCTCAACCGCCAAGTTAAGATACTCAGAAGACATAGATGAAGAGAGGAGACAGATCTGAATAACGTATGCAAGAGATCAATTTTCATTGTTAGGGTACACAGTAAAAGTCTGCCTACACTTCGCTCATATCCCTAATCAACAAATTGAGATATGGGGCCGCTCCTTTGAATATTATTAATAGGAATTACTGATCTGCTTCCATTGTTTAAGGTCAGGATGTTCATTAAAATTGACAGGCTGACTTTGAGATACTTGAAGGTGTTGGCTTGACCTTTACTGAAAAGTCAGACCCGAAATCTTCTTAGCAGAGCTGTGATCTCAATTAACAATTAATGTTATGAACAGAGAGGAACAGAGCAAATCAAATGCAGAGACATTGCAAAGTTTATGGCTGCGATCATTAGTTGATTCATGGGTATGAACTATAATGTTCTGGACGATTCTGACTAGTGTTTAGATTGATCTCTCTCTAACTCTATGTTTCTACTTGTTCTCTCTCTTCATCTCTCATTCTCTGGGTCCCACCAGTTCTCATATGAACAAAGTAAAATATGATCATATGTTTTTATGGTTTTGTTGATAAGGAATCCCAACACTGTGGTAACCGTCACAGTGATGTATCAGAACCCCAGCCAAGCAGGGCAGGTCTCATACAACGGGTGGGTTACTGCTATAACTGCCTTCTGACGGCGGAGGGATATGACTCGGCTGAATGAATGCCAGGTCACATCTCAGAGGCTTGGGGATGTCAACGTTCTCCTAACACCCTGGACTATTTACTCTTCTTAATGACTACACCTGACTTCAATTACTTTTAATTCTGACAAAAACACCTGGCTTATTTATCCTTGTTCCTGTCCTGTAGCTCATTTTGAAGAGCTTCACTGTTGTATGATGTAACGTGTTAGATGTTGAAATATCTATTTTCTAAGACAATTAATTTTGGATTATTTTTGAAGACTGACTCGCAGTAGCGGACTTTTCTCTCCTCTATAACTAGGGACGGACTGGGAGAAAAAAACGTCCCTGACCCGCCCACCAGACCGGCCCACCAGAACCGGCCCCCATATACTTTAACACGGCCGCCCTGCAAATGCACGCATGTACACACACGACCGGCCCCTAATACAACCACCTAGTTGCATCACAACCATTGACCACTATTGCAGTACTACTTTAAAGAGGCTGCAGAATACACACAAACACTGCACATTACATTGGTATAAAACTTCTATAGAACACACACTGAATTTGTCAAGATTGAACTACCTCACATCACATGAAGCCTGGAGTGAAAAAGAGATTCTAAAATATCCACTATACTCACTGAGACATAGAACTGTCTAACTGCTGCTCAGGGTCAGCTGGCTGGCTTTAAGTCATGGGAGTACACCTAAAAAACGATGGCTGAACACCTCTCCAAAAATAGAATGTAACCTTTAAGGGAGCAGCACAAGCCATCATGAGTCATGATTCATCTACATCACCTGAAGCCTTCAAATCGAGGCAAACATTTGCTGAGATCTTGAAGGGCTGTCTCTGGAAGACCATTGGATGCTATTTGGGAGAAGGTTCGTGGGTCCAGAAGGGCTAAGTCAGCATATGAGATGAGACAGAAATCACCTGCGGATACTATCTGTGACTGTATCTATAATTTGATTGTGGACTTGAACTTTGTAGTTACTCTCTGCCTCTGTCAAAGCTTCCTCTTGAGCCATCTCTCCAGACATGATTTTCTTCTTTCTTGCCCTTTCTGTGGCAGAGTGGCTTCCACCTCCTCCAGCTCTGTGTCCTCATCCTGTTCTTTGATCTTCTTATTTGCAAACTGAACAAATGTGTCTGCAGCTGCCATAATGGTGTCAAAGTCTCTTGAAATGCCTTTCAGAGTTTCCTGTGGAAATATTTGAGCTGTCAGTATCGTCTTATACCGGAGAAGAGCCTCAGTAAATCCTCTTGCCTTCACCCGGACAGTTGTCTTCATGTTGGCCTGTCCTTGTATGGCTGAGTGTCAACATAGAGACCCTGGTTTGGTTTTCCAAAGGATATAGAGACCTTCTTCAAAGCACTATCCTTAGCCCACCAGCGTGTTTCTCCGATTGAAGATAGCTTCTGTGTCGTGTGTCCTGGCTCTTCTTCTCCCACACATCCATTCTTTGGTCGGATTCACGGAGTAACACAGCAATGTCGTTAAGGTAAGCAAACAGTGACCCACTTCCTAAGACAACTTCAGTTGTTTCAAAACCAGATTAAGGACATGCGCATAGCACCATACATGCACTTGATTGGGGGACTTTGAGGATAACAGAGTAGAGAAGCACTTATATTTCCCCTGCATATTGTAGTGGAGAGGGTAGTAAGTTTTAAGTTCCTCGGCGTACACATTACAGACAAACTGAATTGGTCCACCCACACAGACAGCATCGTGAAGGCGCAGCAGCAGCGCCTCTTCAACCTCAGGAGGCTGAAGAAATTTGGCTTGTCACCAAAAGCACTCACAAACTTCTACAGATGCACAATCGAGAGCATCCTGTCGGGCTGTATCACCGCCTGGTACGGCAACTGCTCCGCCCATAACTGTAAGGCTCTCCAGAGGGTAGTGAGGTCTGCACAACGCATCACCGGGGGCAAACTACCTGCCCTCCAGGACACCTACACCACCCGATGTCACAGGAAGGCCATAAAGATCATCAAGGACAACAACCACCCAAGCCACTGCCTGTTCACCCCGCTATCATCCAGAAGGCGAGGTCAGTATAGGTGCATCAAAGCTGGGACCGAGAGTCTTAAAAACAGCTTCTATCTCAAGGCCATCAGACTGTTAAACAGCCACCACTAACATTGAGTGGCTGCTGCCAGCAAACTGACTCAACTCCAGCCACTTTAATAATGGGAATTGATGGGAAATGATGTAAAATATATCACTAGCCACTTTAAACAATGCTACCTAATATAACGTTTACATACCCTACATTATTCATCTCATATGTATATGTATATACTCTATATCATATACTGCATCTTTATATAATACATGTATCACTAGCCACTTTAACTATGCCACTTTGTTTACATACTCATCTCATATGTATATACTGCACTATACTGTAGTAGTTTTGGAATTGTTAGCTAGATTACTTGTTGGTTATTACTGCATTGTCGGAACTAGAAGCACAAGCATTTCACTACACTCGCATTAACATCTGCTAACCATGTGTATGTGACAAATAAGATTTGATTTGATTGATTTGATTTGGATGCTCCATACGGAGCATTGCCAATGCACTTGCTCATGTCTAATTTTAATCTTCTACTGAGGATCATAGCTAGCAAATCACTGTAGTCATATTCTCCCGCAGAAAATATGAATTTGAGAGGGAAAGGACTTGATTGGTTTTATAATATGTATACTATTTGCAACCAATGGCTGTATAGATATGAAATAAAATGTATGTTTGTGTTTGTTTAATGCAATTTAGGATTTAGAACGACAAGGCAAAAACAACCATAATCAAATGAAAATGCGTCCATTTCTCACAAAAACTAAAAATCTAGGCATTCAAAGCTTTGCTAGGTGTCAAATTTGAGTTCTTCCCACTAGCTGGTTGGAAAACCCAGTAACTGTACGTCTTTATCTCAATTATTTCTTTCTAGTACATTTACACAGCAGTAGCTGACCAATAGTATTTGCATTTCAGTCATAAATTCTGATATAACATGTCGTATTTGTAACACATTTAGGCACATATCTATCACTTTGGCTGCCCTATCTTTGGCTTCGCTGTCCTCTCCGTCTACTCTTTTACCCACGAACCGGGTTATGGCATCTTCCTCTTGCAGGTCTAGCACTTCGATGTTAATGTCAGTGGCACTGGTACTAATACCGAATAATTCGGTTAGTTTTTACATTTACAGTACTTGCATTTGAGTGAAGTTTTTGACTCTTTTGTCTCTTAACTTTTCAGCCCAACCCTTACGTTTTTAACTCATTTTCCATTTTCTATTTTAGCTAGTTTTCGAGCTGCCACTGTCAGTGTCAATGTGTGAGTGAGTTTGAGCGAGACAAAGGGGGCGGGGCTGTCACGCCCTGGCCATAGAGGCTTTTTATTCTCTATTTTGGTTAGGCCAGGGTGTGACTAGGGTGGGCGTTCTATGTTCAATGGGCCTGGGGGAAAAGGGGGATCGGCTCATGTCGCTCACCTTTGCCAACTTTTTTATTAGTAGTAAAAAAAAATGAAGGCAGGCGACCCACCGGGAGTTCTCCCGGTGGCCAGTCGGCTACTGTCTATAACTAATTAAAAGGAGCTTTGCGATTGAACAATGTCTTAGGTTAGATACTGGATATCTATTTTGTAAGATTTTGTTTTCATTTGTTAATGGTGTCACTTTGATTTCCTAGCAACCTACTCATACCTTGACATTCAACAATATGGGAACATTGCTAATCTTTGCAGATATTCAAAGAGAAACCCAGCTCGCTTTCTCTAGCCTCAAGGAAAAACCCTACATACCAGTTGTCATTGTCAGATTCATTTTAGTCTGAATGTCTGTCTGAAAACCTCCTCAAAGATGAAGGGTGGATTTTTTTTTGTGCTCTGAAGAGAGATATTAACATTGAAATCCCATAGCCGCAATCTAAACAAGACCTGTACTGGAGTCTGTACTGGAGTCAAACATGGTGCAGTATTATGTGTAATAATACTTTTTGTGCAGTGAATTGAACTGCACAAAAAAAAGATGCATATTGAATCCTCCCTTGTTACCCAATGGAAAACAAATGCTGTACTGAAACACATGGAAAATAAATTAGGGTTTTAAAGTTTTCATTAAATGTAAGTCTTGGAAAAACAAAACACAGAACATTAAATGTCACCACAATGTCCTTAACTCTCTCTCTCTCTCCTTCCCCTCTCTCTTCCTCCCCGTCAGCTTAACTCACTCAACAGGAGAGTGATCTACACACGTCACAGTCTAACTATCTGGGTCCCACAAACACACGCAGGAGCCGCATCACTATAATCTCACAATAAGGTTGACACACCAAATTGCCTGAAAGGACCGCAAGCTCTTGCTATGTCACTACTACAGCCACTACAGCAAAAATGAAAGAACAGAAACATCAACGAAAGTAATGAATGAAGACAACCTGTTCGGCAATAAAATATCTTGATAGTGGTTATGGCTTATAGCTTCCCATTGACTCAAAAGGGACTTTTCCTTTTGTCAGTGTATTTTTTAAGCACTTTGTGTTTCTGTTAGTGTCCTGGGAAGGTGTAAGGGGGACAGAGGTACATCCGCGGTAAGTTTGCTCAGAATTTTAAAAAATACGGATTTTGGAAACAAAACAGACTTAATATGTGTTATAAGTATGTAATAAGCCATGAAATAACTCAAACCTATTAGATAAACATAAATGTTTAAGAATACCGCAGGTTATTCTCTCAGAAGAGAAGAGAGACTGGGCACACTTATGTTATATTCTCTTAGAAGAACACCAACCTACGTAAAAAAACTATCAAAAGCAGCATAAACAACAACGGCAGGTGTTCGTCGATACATTGGCATGTTATGAATGTCCCTTCGGCTCCGTCCCCAACACAACACTTTTCAAGGTCGCACTTTGCTAGCCTGTATGCCCACTTTGAACCCTTTCTCTCTTGATCGCTCAGTGCTGCCAGGCTTGGACCCTGACAAGCATGATCCTGCAGTCAGTCCCTCTGTTCCCATAGCATTGATCTGAGTGGTTTGTAGAGCTGCAAAGAGATAGAGGAGAGAAGGGGGTCTTTGATAACCCATTGAAGAGGTTGAAGGGTGAATCACAGACCAAGATGGCCGACCCTGTTCTACAGACCCTGTGGTCAGCTTTGATATCAAAGCAGAGGTCCAAAGAACTGTGCTTTTTTTACTCTGTAAAGCCTGAAGTGACATATGACTGATATACTGTACCTGAATCCCAAGTCAACCCCTATAACTCCTCCTGGAGGACATTTGAAACTTGTAGAGTATTTGATGTATGAAAATACTTACAAAGTTTCTAATTTCCACCTTGAAATTTCAGAGTAGATGTAACATCACCCCTAAAAAAATCTATTTAGGATCCACAAAATAATTCACATTTCCTCTTTCTGCAGGATTATTTGTCTGCTATAGCAAACTGCCTCAAATCAAGATCCTACATCTATAGTTGCAAGCAGTAACGCAAAAAATTCCACCCAGCCTATTAGAAGGCAAATTGTTAAAACATTTTTACAATTTTGCTTAAACCTATCCAGTTATCTTAGATCTACGGGAGAGGCTAGTGGGTAGAAAGGACCAGGGGACTGATATAGGGATTCAGCGTATGCTCCTCTGAGTGGTAGGCTACTGATGCAACCAGGTCACATATGGCGTCTGTGGAGGAGACAAACAAAGAGTAATACTGGGAAGACAACACTGTCTTTATATAAATGTCACAACAGCCAGATGGTCACAGTGCCATTAGCGATTGACATTACCACCTCCGGGTTTAATCGTCATTCATTCCGAGGTTGACACTGGAATTTCTTAAATGCAAAAATGGAAAAGATTGACTCGTCTGAAACTTTCATTATTTACCATTCGTCTCGACACAGATGACTTGAGTGAGCACGGGGAAGAGGTTTCACATAATGAATGCTATTTTCACAGCAGTCGCTTTGTTTTCTAATGCTACAAACCAAATCAAAATCTGGCTTTTTTATTTGCATACTTGTCTCTTGTTACCGTCCCCCTCTTTGCGCCAAGAGTATGCTTCTTTAAAGTGAACAGACAAGACTGACTTGAGTCACTTCGCTGCAAGGTGATTCGTTAGCGGTCTCTCTTCGTCTTGCCTGACTACATTTAGAGATATGCATCAGGAAAATGGAACTCAGGAGGGAGAAGGGAATAAAGCCTACACCAGTTGTTAGACCTGACCTCAGTGGTCCATGTGTACAGGCTCCAGGCTTGGCCTCACTAGCCTGGCTGGGCCTTAAGAGCCCCAAGGACTGGCCTGGACCTCACTGGGGAGCCACTGATGGTTCTCTCTGAGAGACGGTGCCACCACCCCGGGGCCTCTCTCCTCCTCCTAAGACTGTGAGCAGATGGTTCGGGCCAAGCAAGATTGCACTGCCAGAGAGGGCAATGTAGAGAGAGAAGAAGAATAACATAGAAGAAGAAAATTGGATTCATGCCATGCCTGTAATATGCAAAGCAAAACTGAGCTTTTCTTGGAATGTTGGTAGTGTGTGTTTGTGCGCTTGCATGTTCTTGCTTAAGAGTGTGTGTGTGGAGTTTCCTGCAGGGGTCTGATGTTGTCAGACAAGCTCGCTCTCCTCTGCCAGGGGGTGGCACCACACAGACAGGAAGCAGTCCCCCTCCATGACAGCATGAATTGAAAATGCACATCGAATAACTGCGGCACCAGCTGAAATCCCAGAGGATACTTTTGTCCTGTCAGCTTGTATCACCCTCATGAAAATCTTAATCATGTCTCTGAGAATGCCCTGCTCGCCCAACCACAAACGGAATGCAGATGGTGAAAGCATTAAATGTGGGGCGATTGCGCTAAATACTGAACTTTCAACCCCATGTAAAATGTTGTCACATTTGTTTACATAGTGCCAATCTTTGTTGGTCCTGTTTAGTCGACTGGATTCAATGCAATACGGAATGCCACAAACTCGAAACTTTAAAAAAATATATATATACAAAACCTTTATTTAACTAGGCAAGTCAGTTAAGAACAAATTATTATTTACAATGACGGCCTCCACTAAGCTAACAACAAAGATTCACAAGGTTGCCGTTTTTCCAGTACACTCACGCCCTGATGTGTTTCACCTGTCCTTGTGATTGTCTCCACCCACTCCAGGTGTCACTTATTTTCCCCAGTGTATTTATCCCTGTGTTTCCTGTCTCTCTCTGTGCCAGTTCGTCTTGTATGCTTCCAAGTCAACCAGCGTTTTTCCCGTTCTGCTTTTTGCTATTCTCCTTTTTCTAGTCCTCTCGGTTGAACCTTACATGTTTCTGGACTCTGTACCCGCCTGCCTGACCATTCTGCCATCCTTGACCATGAGCCTGTCTGCCACTCTGTACCTCCTGGACTCTTCACTGGTTTTTACCCTTTTTTCCTGTCCACGACCATTCTCTTGCCTACCCCTTTGGAATAATAAACATTGTGAGACTCCAACCATCTGCCTCCTGTATCTGCAATTGGGTCTCACCTTGTGCCTTGATAACTCTCCCCTCTTCGAAAACCCCAATTGACCTGCAATGAATGGAAGAAATTGTCAGCTTGTTGCCTCGCAATTAACCAACTGTGGCGAAAACATATTATTAGCATAACTAAATGTCCCATGTTCACAAAGTCCACTTCAAGGTGCCAAACGCAATTTTGAATGCTCATTTAGTTCTGTGGTGCGCTAACGATAGGTCACTAATGACTTTGAGAAAACACTTAATCTCTCCTCCAAGCCAATCAGAAGTTTAATTGTGTTAGCCCTATGAATTGCCGGTGTCTATCGCCGGGGTCAATGCTATGCGGCACGGTTACAAGGACACTAAATTAAATGTGCTTTTCAGTAGGGAATATTGAATGAGTATCTAGTCCCTCGGGAGTGTTAAATTAGTGTGGTGTGGTGAAAACGCCTGGCTAATAAAATAACACTTCAGAATGTGTCCTTGTGGATAACTGGTGCTGCATGTGACGAATTCTTGAGACACCTGTATAGGTGTATGTTAATGAGACCTCTGCCTGTTTACACAACGATTCCTCTCATTCAAAGACTTCAGTACCTATTCTACTTAATTGCATACTTAGAATGTAGCTACACTGTATACCCTCCATACCCACACTACTGATCACTCTACTCTTAAGCCCCAGAAACAGCGCCATTTGACTCTGATGCAGAGAGAGAGAGAAGAGCCAGACATACAGTCTGAAAGCAATGTCCAAATCCCCCCAAAAAGCAGCAGAGAGCTTGCAAATCAAACATAAGAACAGATGACACCAAAATGGCAGCCAAACGAAACACTGATCTTTATCCAAAAGTGATTAAGGCCCCCAGCCTTTCAGTAACGTGTCAGGGGCCAAGCAATTCCTCCATCAAGTGGAGGGAGAGGCCTGTTTATGAGAAAGGGAGATAGTGGATGTTTGATGGCTCTATCCGGGCACACACACACACACACACACACTCTCCACAAATAGAGAGGTTTGATTGTTCTATGCGAGCGGTGTGTGTGTTTTATGGCGTCTGTCATTGGAACACAGGATCCCTTTTCCTGTCATGATTTGACTTGACTGACATGTATGCTATAGAGCTGGCGGTAAGTGCATTTTATAAGCACCTTTCTAATGGCCCCCACACAATTACTTCTAGCTTCCAATTGGCTCATTCATCCCCTCTCCTCTCCCCTGTAACTATTCCCAAAGTTGTTGATGTAAATGAGAATGTGTTCTCAGTCAACTTACCTGGTAAAATAATGGTCAAATAAATAAATAAATACATAGTGAGAGAAAAAAGTGTCTGTGTGTACATTCGTGTGCAAGAGAGAGAGAGAGCGTGAAAGAGAGAGACAGAGAAGCTACATGAGCTTGTAGCACTACGCCTAACCCCTGCTTAAGCAAGGGGGAAAAAAGTTTGTTCGGTAGCATGTTTACGCCGGCTCAGATGGTAGGGGAAACGGTGGGAGATCTCCCATTAAAATGTAACACATGAATATAATGTGCAGCGTTGTACATTTCATGAGTCATTCCCTCAATCCATCTCATGGCCAGCAGTCTCACACAAAAACACACACACACACACACAGACACACACATATACACACACCAGTGGAAGCTGGTGGGAGGAGCTATAGGAGGACAGGCTCATTGTAATGGAACAGAGTGAAACATGGAGTTTCCATGTTTAATTCTGTTTGATACCGTTCCATTTATACCATTCCAGCCACACACATGAACGCACGGGGAGATTGTTCTAGATTGACGTCAAAATTTGACATCTGTCTATGTCCTGAGGACGTCTGGAAAGGCCTTCAAAACCGGCCACTAGTGGCAACAGAGTGGTATTACCATCAAGAAAGCTTGGGTTTTGAAAGGGCGTTGTGGACAGGGGTGGTGGATGGGCGTAATCCCATGGGTTAAGGTAAATATGGTAAATATATTAAGCTGAACCACTCATTCTGAATGGTTAATGTTTGGGAATGGTAAAAAACATTACGTTTAACCAATTATTCTGGATGGTTAAGGTAAAGGTTTGGGAAATGGTTAAAACATTACGTGTAACCACTCATTCTGAATGGTTAAGGTAAAGGTTTGGGAAATGGTTAAAAAGTTACGTGTAACCACTCATTTTGAATGGTTAAGGTAAAGGTTAAGGTTTGGGACAGGGTTCAAACAAAACATTTAAATCAATTGGAGCAACTTCAAAATTTGATGGTTTTAGAATGTGGATGAACTTATAATTCTGCAGTGAGACTGTGAGAGCTTGATGTGTACACTTGCCAGCACACACACACACACACACACACACACACACACACACACACACACACACACACACACACACACACACACACACAGTTAATATTTTTGGCCTTCAGCTGATACAGCCCTCATCTCCTTTATAAAATCCTTATTGATTATCCTCATTCACAGCAAAGCAAGATATATACAGTAGTGGTCTGTGGAGCCAGAAATCATTACCTATTTAAATACTGCCAGGCGGAGTAAGTAGCTTAATAAACTGACAGGAAATACAGTATGAGAGAGAAGGTCTGGATGGAGCTCTACCTGTTCACCATTATAGCGATGGTGATTCTTATGGAGAACTAGTGAGGTAGCCAAGCCAAGTTTCCCTATGGCATTCTCCCTCCCTCTATCTCCCTTCCTACTTTCTCCTCTAACACTCCTCTCCCTCTATCCATGCCTCTCCTCCTTGCTGCCTCTTTTTCGCTAGTTCTTTCCTATTCTACAATCCATTGCTTTCCCCTACCACTACCTCTATCTGCCCTCCTCTGTCCTCCCTTCATTTCTATCTCTCTCCCTCCCACACATCCTTCTCTCCCCTCTTGCTTATTCTCTCTCAATCAAGCTTCTGTGCTTTGTCATTGCATCCTTTCTTTCTTTCTCTCCATCCCTTCCATCCCTCTCTATCTATCACTCCACAGCCCTCACTCCCTCTTCCCTCTTCCCTCCCCCTCTCCACTCTCTCCCCCTCCCCCTCTCTCTCTCCTATCTTTGTCAACTCCTCTACCATCTCTCTCCACCCCGTCTCTCTTCCTCCCTCCTCCCTCCTCTCTCTCTCCCTACAGCAGAAGGGAGTTGAGTTAGTTATACACCGCCAGGAGGAGGCCTAATTAAAATAAATGTACATTTCTTGAATGTTCGTTAAACCGGAATGGAGGTGCTTATCTGTTTGGAATTTTAATTGAAGACCTCCCATGAAATGTGGAATGAGAGCGTTCTCATCTATCACTACTATTGTTTTTTCAAATGTGACTGATTGATCACACCACCGTCATAGGCTATTACACAAAAACACCTGAAACATACACAACACAGTCAATATTTATTTTCATTTAACTAATCCATCTCAAGAGAAATTGCTGTTTTTAATACATTTGGAAGATGTAGCCATTCACACCATTATGTGGCACATTACTACACAACCTTCTTCTATCTTTATCTGAAGTCTTTATGTGGTGGCATTCCACTTAATAATCACCTGTCAGAAACACTTTCCAATTTCAACTTCAAAGTCCAGCGATAGAAGAGTGCTACCATAACAACTTAAATGTTTCTGAAATGTCCCTGTACATTCCAGTGCCATTTTGGATGGATATTTTCTGGAAACCAAAGAGTAACATTTAACCAGGCACAGCTATCATTGGGATGGATACAACTCTCTACCAGACCATGACGTTTGGTGAGACTGGGTCACAGCTGCTATTGCTCACAACAAAATTCACCATGACCCTTATTGTCCAAACTGGAGAACGGCATTTTCTACTTGTTTTACGATTCGGTGGTCTGACATGTGGGAACAAAGCATTATGATACGTGCTGGAGTGTGATAATAGGTTTTCATAAATGTTGTTCTATCCAATATGTCTTATCATCTCTGATCAGATAATCAGACACAGACATACAGTAGATAAAAACCTAGGCATAACAGCAGGCATAACAACATAACAAACATATGAGTTTATTATACAGCACAAACAGATCAGAGTCACACAAATATAACCCTAATCCCTGGCAAACAGGAACTCTGGAAAAGCTAACTTAATGCTAACTTAAAGTGTCATCAAAAGTGTTCTTTCAATACTCTCTGTATCTGCTCTGTATGTTTGACATTTCCAGAGTGAGGGCACAAGCTGTGTCTTTCTCTTACACTACATTACGGTCGCCCTTTTTATCTTCCTGTGGTGCAACTGTCTCTCAGGCTGGCGCTAGGTCTTGGAGTTAGTCAAGCGAATCAAACGCTACCTGGCTGCCCAGGAGAATCAGTGGTATAACGTGCACACTGAGGAAGAAGGATAAAAGCACAAGCCAGGCCTGGCGGACCCAGACACTCTCTCTCTCTAACTCCATCTTATCTTCTGTCTTGAGTGGTGATATATCTCCATCCTTTTCTGTACCTTCAACTTTGAACCGTGAACCTCTGGCCAGAGACTTTAATGTCACTCATGGTGCATTAATCACAGGACAAGTACTAAAAGAGTAAAGGACTAAAATACAAGAATGTTAAGGAGTAAGGGACAGAGAAAATGCAGGATGATGTGATGTGAGACCAGGTTTGGAGATATACTGGGGCGTTGGTATGGTCTAATGCACAGTGTTCATCAGGGTAGAAGACATAAGTAGACTAGGGTCTAAGAACACGGCCATAAGTGGAGAGTACACTACAATAGAAGTAGCAAGACAACTGAATTGTCTAAATATATTCTTCAAAGTGCAATTAGATTAATAATCTTCCACGTCTTCTCTGCCTGAACACCACCTCCACCCGCTACAAAAAAATCCTGAACACTTGATCTTTCCCATTTAACAACTGACATATCATTTGTGGTTACTGAGACATCTGTTCATTAACACAGTACTTCATTTTGTTTATCTGTCGGCCCCAGCCTCAAACTCAGGCCCTGTGTGTAGCTAACTGACACTCTCTACCCATTCATCGCCATTTACCTATTGTTGTTGTTGTCTTAAGCCGTTTACCCGTTGTTGTCTTGGCCCTCCCAATCAATACCTGCGATTGCTTTATGCCTCCCTCTAATGTCAATATGCCTGATATACTGTTGCTTAGGGTAGCTTTCATTGTTTTGTTTTTCTTCGGAGCCCTTGTCCCGCTCTACATGCCTCGGTTAGCTCCCTTGCCCCACTCCCCACACATGCGGAGACCGCACCTAGCTTGACTGGCGCCTCCAGAGACGCAGCCCCTCTCATCGTCACTCAATGCCTAGGTTTACCTCCACTGTACTCGCACCCTACCATGCCCTTGTCTGTGCATTATGCCCTGAATCTATCCTACCAAGCCCAGAAGTCTGTTCAGAACAGTTCTTATAGCCTTTAGCCGTACCCTTATTCTACTCCTCCTCTGTTCCTCTGGTGATGTAGAGGTTAACTTCATTGGGATAGGGGGCAGCATTTTCACTTTTGGATGAAAAGCGTGCCCAGAGTAAACTGCCCACTACTCAGTCCCAGATGCTAATATATGCATATTATTAGTAGTATTGGATAGAGAACACTCTGTTTCTAAAACTGTTTGAATGATGTCTGTGAGTATAACAGAACTCACATGGCAGGCGAAAACCTGAGAAAAATCCAACCAGGAAGTGGGAAATCTGAGGTTTGTAGTTTTTCAACTCAGCCCCTATTGAAGATACTGTGGGATATTGGTCATCGTGCACTTCCTAAGGCTTCCACTAGATGCCAACAGTCTTTAGAACATTGTTTCAGGCTTCTACTGTGTCGTGACTCGAGGTAATGAGAGAGTTACCTCTCATTCCATTGCTTTTCTAAAGACAAAGGAATTCTCCAGTTGGAACATTATTGAATATTTATGTTAAAAACATGCTAAAGATTGATTCTATACTTTGTTTGATATGTTTCTACGACCAGTAATATAACTTTATGGACTTTTCGTCCGACCTTCCCGCTGGACTTGCACGCGCGTTTGGATTTATCAAACATTTATTGTGGAACTGGGATTCCTGGGAGTGCATTCTGGTGAAGATCATCAAAGGTAAGTGAATATTTATAATGCTATTTCTGACTAATGTTGACTGCACAACATGGCGGATATTTCTTTGGCTGGATTGGGCTCTGAGCGCCGTACTCAGATTATTGCATGGTATGCTTTTTCCATAAAGTTTTTTTGAAATCTGACACAGCGGTTGCATTAAGGAGTTCCATGTAAAATAGTTGTATCTATTATCAATGTTTATTATGAGTATTTCTATAAACTAATGTGGCTCTCTACAAAATCACTGCATGTTTTGGAACTACTGAACATAACACGCCAATGTAAAATGTGATTTTTGGATATAAATATACACTTTATCGAACAAAACATACATGTAGTGTCTAACATTTAGTCCTATGAGTGTCATCTGATGAAGATCATCAAAGGTTAGTGATTAATGTTATCTATATTTGTGCTTTTTGTGACTCCTCTCTTTGGCTGGAAAATGGCTCTGTTTTTCTGTGACTTGGTAGTGACCTAACATAATCGTTTGTGGACCTTTTGCTGTAAAGCCTATTTGAAATAGGACACTGTGGATGGATTAACGATAATTTTATCTTTAAATTTATGCCTAATACTTGTATGTTTGAGAACTTGTATTTTGAGATTTCTGTCGTTTGAATTTGGCGCCCTGCAATTTCACTGGCTGTTGCCGCTAGCAGAACAACGTTTCCAGACAGGTTAACCCAGGTCCTGTGTGTCCCCAGGCACTCATTTGTTGACTTCTGTAACTGGAAAAGCCTTGTGTTCATGCATGTTAACATCAGAAGACTCCTCCCTTAGTTTGATTTATTCACTGCTTTAGCACACTCCGCCAACCATCATGTCCTAGCCGTGTCCGAATAAAGGGGGCGGAGTTGCAATATACTGTAGCGATAGCCTGCAGAGCTCTTGGGCATAGACTATCCAGGTCTATGCACAAACAGTTCAAGCTACTACTTTTAAATATCCATCTCTCCAGAAATAAGTCTCTCACTGTTGCCGCTTGTTATAGACCCCCCTCAGCTTCCAGCTGTGCCCTGGACACCATATGTGAATTCATTGGCCCCCATCTATCGTCAGAGTTCATGCTGTTAGGTGACCTAAACTGGGATATATTAACATATTACCAGGTACAACCCCAAATCCGTAAACATGGGCACCCTCATAGATATTATCCTGACCAGCTTGCACTCTAAATACACATCTGCTGTTTTCAACCAGGATATCAGCGAACACTGCCTCGTTGCCTGCATCCGTTATGGGTCCGCGGTCAAAAGACCACCCTTCATCACTGTCAAACGCTCCATAAAACACTTCTGCGAGCAGGCCTTTCTAGTTAACCTGGCCCGGGTATCCTGGAAGGATACTGACCTCAACCCGTCAGTAGAGTTCCTTCCTCACAATCTTAAATAAGCATGCCCCTTTCAAAAAATGTAGACCTAAGAACAGATATAGCCTTTGGTACACTCAAGACTTGACTGCCCTTGACCAGCACAAAACATCCTGTGGTGCACTACACTAGCTTCGAATTGTTCACGGGACATGCAACTTTTCAGTGAAGTCAGGAACCAATATACGCAGTCAGTTAGGAAAGCAAAGGCAAGCTTTTTCAAACAGAAATTTGCATCCTGCAGCACTAAATCCAAACAGATTTTGGACACTGTAATGTCCATGGAGAATAAGAGCAACTCCTCTCAGCTGCCCACTGCACTTAGGCTCGGAAACACTGTCACCACCGATAAATCCATGATAGTCGAGAATTCCAATAAGAATTTCTCTACGGCTGGCCACGCTTTCCACCTGGTTACCCCAACCCCGGCCAACAGCTCCGCTCCCTCCGCAGCACCTGGCCCAAGCCCCCCCCGCTTCTCCTTCACCCAAATCCAGACAGCTGATGTCCTCAAAGAGTTGCAAAATCCTAAATCCTAAAATCCTAAAATGATCCGCCGTCATTGTCGCAACCCCTATTACTAGTCTGTTCAACCTCTCTTTCGTATCGTCTGAGATTCCTAAAGACTAGAAAGCGGCCGTGGTCATCCCTCTCTTCAAAGGGGGAGACACTCTAGACCCAAACTGTTACAGATCTATATCCATCCTGCCCTGCCTTTCTAAAGTCCTCGAAAGCCAAGTGAAAAACGGATCACCGACCATTTCGAATCCCACCGTACCTTCTCTGCTATGCAATCCGGTTTCCAAGCTGGTCACGGGTGCACATCAGCCATGCTCAAGGTACTAAACAATATCATAACCACCATCGATAAAATAAAGTAATGTGCAGCTGTCTTTATCGACCTGGCCAAGGCTTTCGACTCTGTCAATCACCGTATTCTTATTGGCAGACTCAACAGCCAAGGTTTCTCTAATGACTGCCTCGCCTGGTTCACCAACAACTTCGCAGACAGAGTTCAGTGTGTCAAATCGGGGGGCCTGTTGTCCGGACCTCTGGCAGTCTCTATGGGGGTGAACCAGGGGATAAATTCTCGGGCCGACTCTTTTCTCTGTATACACTGTATACACAATGATGTTGCTCTTGCTGCGGGTGATTCCCTGATCCTCCTCTACGCAGACGACACCATTCTGTATACATCTGGCCCTTCTTTGGACACTGTGTTAACTAACCTCCAAACAAGCTTCAATGCCATACAACACTCCTTCTGTGGCCTCCAACTGCTCGTAAAAGCTAGTAAAACCAAATGCATGCTTTTCAACTGATCACTGCCCTCGCCCGCCCGCCTAGCATCACTACATTGGACGGTTCTGATTTAGAATATGTGGACAACTACAAATACCTAGGTGTCTGGCTAGACTGTAAACTCTCCTTCCAGACTCATATTAAGCATCTCCAATCCAAAATTAAATCTAGAATCGGCTTCCTATTTCACAACAAAGCCTCCTTCACTCATGCTGCCAAACATACCCTCGTAAAACTGACTATCCTGCCGATCCTTGACTTCTGCGATGTCATATACAAATTTGCATTCAATTTGCTGAGTAAAGTGTTGGAGGCTGTCTATCACAGTGCCATCCATGTTGTCACCAAAGCCCCATATACTACCCACCATTGTGACCTGTCTTCTCTCGTAGGCTGGTCCTCGCTACATATTCGTCGCCAAACCCACTGGCTCCAGGTCATCTATAAGTCTTTGCTATAAAGCTCCACCTTATCTCAGCTCACTGGTCACCATAGCAACACCCACCCGTAGCACGCACTACAGCAGGTATATTTCACTGGTCATCCCCAAAGCCAACACCTCCTTTGGCCTCAATTCCTTCCAGTTCTCTGCTGCCAATGACTGGAACGAATTACACAAATCACTGAAGTTGGAGACTTATCTCCATCACTAACTTCAAGCATCGGCTGTCAGAACAGCTTACCGATTGCTGCAGTTGTACACAGCCCATCTGTAAATATCCCAGCCAACCAACTACCTACCTCATCCCCATACTCTTTTTTTTGCACATCAGTATCTCTACTTGCACATCCTCATCTGCACATATATCACTCCAGTGTTAATTGCTAAATTGTAATTATTTCACCACTATGGCCTATTTATTGCCTTACCTCCTTACTTCATTTCCACACACATTACACATATTTTCTATTGTGTTACTGACTGTATGTTTGTTTATCCCATGCCCTATCTTGGCAAGGTCACAGTTGTAAATGATAACTTGCTCTCAACTGGCCTACCTGCTTAAATAAAGGTGAAATAAATAAATATATTCTATTATATTCTTCCAGTGAGGGACAGGAATTAGCTTGGAGTTGGTCTTTTCTCATCTTTTTCCTCTTTTTCACAGCTTGGGTATTTTTCTCTTTTCCCCCTGTCAGGCAGAGATAGGTGAGGGAAAGAAGAATGGCGGGAGTCTTTCTTCACCACAGGCATACCAGTGTGTGTCATTGTGAATCTTCCTCAGAGGTGACATGACGAGACGACAGCAGGACACCTGATTAACGCTGAGACGCATCTCCTAACATTTTTATTCAATTTTTTTCAACGTTGTCTCCCTTTCTGTCACCTTGCTGGAGCAGCAGACTGATATGTCCAATATGGAGGATGTGTTGTAAAAAATAAAGAGAAAACTGTTAAAAATGTGTTACCGATAGTGTGCCGTTGTAGTCATAGGATCTGTCAGGTGCAATTAAAAATGCAATACTTTAAGTGGCCTGCGTTGAGATATGCTTTCTCCCTCAGCAGATGACACCGGGGGGAATGGTCGCTGTCATCCATCAACCAAGTGATCCATTGGCTCAATGTGATACGGCCCACCAATAATGCGGCTAGACTTGGCGTTGGCCACCCGCCAGCATTAACATCCTGATAAAACAGTGTCAGGCTGGTAGACGACGGCTGGTGTGTGTTACCATGCCAATCCTCTCCCACCATCCCACCAGCCACGATGCCATCCATTATTGCTATTTGCGTCTGTTTATGATTGATCAGCCATTTTGGAGAATCGCTTTGGCAGTTGTTGTTCCCTGCACTTTTTGTGATTTACGTCTTTCCAGAGTAAACGATGAGAGATGTTAGCGAATCACAGAGCCAAAGGGGATGAAAACAGTGTGCTAAATACACATACTGTAACACAGTCTGTCTGTCACAGATTCATTTCCATTATCTTCCCCTGTTGAGAGACATGGTCCTGAAGGTGAATCTGTACATTATTTCAATGGCAGAAAATGTATATCTATTTCCAAATGTACAATTCAAAAGAGCCCTGTTGGTTAAAATAGACCTGGGAATGATAAAATGAATTCATTGAATTTCAGAGCATTGAGAATAATAAAAGGGGAAAGTGTAAAAATATAAAAATTATTTTTAAAAATTGTAAAAATATAAAAATTATATTTAGAAGGCTATTTCTCCATCTTAAAAACACAACTAAGCCAGAAACAACAAAAATATTACACAGAATATTGCTATAGTGTCCGTATTATGAGAGCATACTGTAACTCGGTGAACGTTTGATGTTAGATAATACACACAGTTGATGTAAATTGGAAAACATGGTGACTCAGTCATGCAGAAACTCACTCTTCAGCTGTCATTATTGTACACAGGCCCCGAAGGTCTATCCATTGGCTCATTCAGGTCTGGCATGGGTCACTTATACACAGCGCTTTTGTGGATTCCTGATTGTTTTCTTTCCCATCTCCCTCTTCTGTTCCAGCCTTTGTCTCTGATGGCCTGGAAGGGAAATGTGGTTCTTTCCCCTGCAGACATTTTCAGATGGGCCAATGCAAACAACAGATTTTCCCTTTCTCTGCTCTTGTTTCGGTTCAGTTCCCTGGCCTGAAGGTTGGTTCTGTCTGACAGAAGATTCAGATCTAAATAACGCTAAATAGGCCGTCATTGTAAATAAGAATGTATTCTTAAATCACTTGCCTAGTTAAATAAGGGTTAAATAAAAAAATAATAAATACAAAAATACATTGCAGTCTTGTTAATACAATATCATTTATCAAATTTGTTTGGATCCCAGAGCATTCCTCCTTTGTCAAAATAATCCATCAAACTGACAGGTGTGGCATGTGTCAAAATAAAAAGCAACTCTAAAATGTGCAGTTTTGTCACATAACACAATAACACAGATGTCTAAGGTTGAGGGAGCATGCAATAGGCATGGTGAATGCAGGAATGTCCACCAGAGCTGTTGCAAGATAATTAAATGTTAATTTCACTACCATAAGCCGACGTCGTCCAACGTCGTCTTAGTGAGTTTGGCAGTACGTCCAAGCGGCCTCACAACCGCAGACCATGTGGTCTGGGTGATAAGAGGTGTTGGGTTTGTGCCAGACAAAGCTTCTTCCTTGATGGCCAAAAAGCTACATTTTTTGTCTCATCTGACCAGAGTACCTTCCATATGTTTGGGGCGAAGGCAAAACGTGTTTGCTTATTTTTTTCATTTAGCAATGGCTTTTTCCTGGCCACTTTTCCGTAAAGCCCGGCTCTCTGGAGTGTACGGCTTAAAGTGGTTCTATGGACAGATACCCCCCATCTCCGTTGTAGAGCTTTGCCGCTCCATCAGGGTTATCTTTGGTCTCTTTAATGCCCTCCTTGACTGGTCCGTGAGTTTTGGTGGGCGGCCCTCTCTTGACAGGTTTGTTGTGGTACCATAGTCTTTCCATTTTTTTTTATAATGGATTTAATGGTGCTCTGTGGGATGTTCAAAGTTTCTGATATTTTTCTATAACCCAACCCTGATCTGTACTTCTCCACAACTTTGTCCCTGACCTGTTTGGAGAGCTCCTTGGTCTTCATGGTGCCGCTTGCTTGGTGGGGCACCTTGCTTATTGGTGTTATAGACCCTGGGGCTTTTCAGAACAGCTGTATATATATACTGAGATAATGTGACAGATCGTGTGACACTTAGATTGCACACAGGTGGACTTTATTTAATGAATTATGTGACTTCTGAAGGTAATTGGTTGCACCATATCTTATTTAGGGGCTTCATAGCAAAGGGGGTGAAAAAATATGCACGCACCACTTTTCCATTAAGAATTCTTTAGAATTTTTTGAAACAAATAATTGTTTTTGTTTCACTTCACCAATTTAACTATTTTGTGTATGTCCATTACATGAAATCCAAATAAAAATCAATTTAAATGACATGTTGTAATATAACAAAATAGGAAAAACACCAAGGGAGTGAATAGTTTTGCAAGGCACTGTATATGTATTCCCAGTCATGTGAAATCCATAGTTTAGGGCCTAATGAATTTATTTAAATTGACTAATTTACTTTTTTATTTTATTTAACTCCTATTTTACTAGGTAAGCTGACTGAGAACACATTCTCATTTACAGTAACAATTTGGGGAATAGTTACAGGGGAGAGGAGGGGGGGATGAAATAGCCAATTGTAAACTGGGGATGATTAGGTGGCTGAGATGGTATGAGAGCCTGATTAAGAATTTTGCCAGGACACAGGGGTTAACAACCCTACTCTTACGATAAGTGCCATGGGATCTTTAGTGACTCCAGAGAGTCAGGACACCAATTTAACATCCCATCTGAAAGACAACACCATACACATGGCAATGTCCCCAATCAATGCCCTGGGGCTTTGAGATATTTTTTATTTAGTATTTAAGGATGCCTCCTTCTGGCCCTCCAACACCACTTCCAGCAGCATTTGGTCTCCCATCCAGGGACTAACCAGGAACGACCTTGCTTAACTTCAGAAGCAAGCCAGCAGTGGGATGCAGGGTGGTACAGTCTGCTGCTGGCAAATGAACTGTAACTCAGTAAAATCTTTGAAATTGTTGAATGTTGGGTTTATATTTCCATTCAGTGTATAATCCCATACCGTTTAGCAAGGCAACGGCTTGCAAGGCTACCTCATCCTTATTCCAAAGCAATGAACCAGAGTTTAAAATAATAAGACCATACAACTTTTATTTACATTGCTTCCTACATGGCACATTAAGGCAGGGTCCCAACCATCTCCCAGGTTGGTTTTCAAACTAGAAACTACTTTAAGAAGATGCAGCAGAGGCACATCATGAGAAACATACTAGACTAATCCGGTAAAAACATCATAACCTCAAAAAGCTACGTGGGTCAACAGAAAATGTACCCCGGTCCTTACTTTGAGAAATGGGCAAATATCCCAATTACATTGTAAATAAAATCAATCAAATGGAACGTTTCCCATTGCAATAAAGACGTAACAAACTTTATAAAGCCATGTTTACTGACAGTATTGCCTGAACCCTGAGTCCTCTCTCGTGGACAGACTATGTAAACATAAATGGTACCGTAGATCTGTCATGATATAACGGGATGTGTGAGATCAGCAGCATTAGTTCCGGTGCTTGGGTTTTTCGTCACTGGCGAATTGGACAAATCCGGAATTTGGCAGGTGTTAGAAGGGGAGGGGACATCTGTCCCATAGACTTGCCCGTAACTTGCAAGGAGAGAGGTTGGAGCTCTTCGTTCTATCTATTTTCATAACACGTATAGACTCAGAGCTTAATCAAGCATCTGACCAATTACGAAATACTTTAGTTCTGGGTTAACCGAAATGACCTAAACCCAAACCAAGACCCATCGACAGTTTCCTTTTGTGATTTGGACGATATAGCTAGTCTGCACGTCACTTCACTAAAGGTTTTCTGGTCAATTAATAAGTTCAAATCTCTTTCTGAGTTTTCATGATGAAGCCTTTTATCTGAAATGTGAAAATGAAGGTGACTAAGAGGTATTTGTCAAGGGTTCTTCTGGCGGCCTTGGCCTTTTAGACGCCTTTAACACACGCCAACCTCCCATCACCCTTTCAACCTCAGCCTGCCATGTGAAGACTGTAGGCTCATCGTTAGCTCTGTATTCAGCCAGCTCTCATGGAGGTAGTGGACATAACTCACACACTCCGAGTTTCACACAGACATTAGCAGTATTCTCTCACACAACCACACACACATATTAAACCCCGCCCACCGCCGTGGGTGACCCTCCGTACTGTTCATGGCTACAAACGATGGGACAGATGTCTCTTAAACAGCAGACAGCTGAATCTCATTAGTCAGTGAATCTTTACCCATAAGGAGCTGTTTGGGAAAGAGGGGAGAAAATCAGTGATTCGCCATCGATAAAATCCTGATTGATTCTTCATTCTGTTTTCTGTTTTGAAAACGAATGGCAGTCTCATTGATGTAGTTTTTTCCCCCGTCCCTAATAGAAGCTGAGAAAATATATATATAGGCAATTCGCCTTGAGTGAGTTTGTGAAACAAAGGCCCAGACAGAGAATTTCTTCCATTCTTTCATGCCTGGGTATTTCCATATGTCCCCCATAGCTCCCCTATCCATCCATCACATTTCACTGTTGGCTAGACAGCTGTCCAGGGCTAACGCATACTCACAGTCCAGCAGTCGGTCAAATTGAATGTAATGCCATAATTCCTTAGCAGTCAAGGCGGGCAAACAGATGAAATTCAGTATATGTCTTTCCTTTAAACCTTATTCATGGGTTGAATATGCTTCTTTATTTATGTGGGGGTGGGGGATTTGCTATTTGTGTAAGTGCTCATGGTATCGTATCACGTGTTTGTCTTTGTATCACATGTATGCATGTATTTGTGTGGCATGTGTATGTGTGTGTAAGAGAGAGAGAGGAGAGAGAGAGGAGAGAGAGAGGGGAGAGAGAGGGAGAGAGGGAGAGAGAGAGGAGAGAGGGAGAGAGAGAGGAGAGAGTGATAGAGAGAGAGAGCAAGAGTATCAAAAAGGCACAGCCATGCCGATAAAACATGTTTGAGATTAATTAAAGGATCTTGCTCTGGCTCTTGCTTTAAGATGTGATGTCATGTGATGTTAGCTCACCAAGAAGCCCCACCACAGTAAACTGTTGTCTCACTACTGGATAATGACATGCATTTACTCAACCTAATCCCATTTGCCCTTTAAGGACATTGCAGTATGAACAAAATAGCAAAGAGGCCTCTTCTGTTGCCACTACAAATAAATAACGTATTAGAGTATGGTATAAAATGTCTGCTAAACACTACAACTAAATAACATATTAGAGTATGGTATAAAATGTCTGCCTAACACTACAACTAAATAACATATTAGAGTATGGTATAAAATGTCTGCTAAACACTACAACTAAATAACATATTAGAGTATGGTATAAAATGTCTGCTAAACACTACAACTAAATAACATATTAGAGTATGGTATAAAATGTCTGCTAAACACTACAACTAAATAACATATTAGAGTATGGTATAAAATGTCTGCTAAACACTACAACTAAATAACATATTAGAGTATGGTATAAAACGTCTGCCTATTTGCCAAATACATATATTATAAGCTTGTGCTCTAAGAGAAGGACCTTTTGAACACCCAGTAAGGAACTCCTTTGTGGTTTGAGGTTAATGTTTTTATTTCACCTTTATTTAACCAGGTAGGCTAGTTGATAACAAGTTCTCACTTACAACTGCGACCTGGCCAAGATAAAGCAAAGCCGTGCAACACAAACAACAACACATGGAATAAACAAGCATACTGTCAGTAACACAACAGAAAAAAAAGAAAGTCTATATACAGTTTGTGCAAATGGCGTGAGGTGGTAAGGCAATAAAAAGGCCATAGTAGTGAAGTAATTACAATTTAGCAGATTAACACTGGAGTGATAGATGAGCAGATGATGATGAGCAGATGATGATGTGCAAGTAGTGATTCTGGTGTGCAAAAGAGCAGAAAAGTAAATAAAAACAATATGGGGATGAGGTAGGTAGATTGGGTAGGCTATTTACAGATGGACTATGTACAACTGCAGTGATCGGATAGCTGCTCAGATAGCTTTAAAGTTAGTGAGGGAAATGTAAGTCTCCAGCTTCAGCGATTTTTGCAATTAGTTCCAGTCACTGGCAGCAGAGAACTGGAAGGAGACGCGTCCAAAAGAGGTGTTGGCTTTGGGGATGACCAGTGAGATATACCTGCTGGAGCACGTGCTACGGGTGGGTGTTGTTATCGTGACCAGTGAGCTGAGATAAGGCGGAGCTTTACCTAGCATAGACTTATAGATGACCTGGAGCCAGTGGGTCTGGTGACGAATATGTTGCGGGGGCCAGCCGACTAGAGCATACAGGTCGCAGTGGTGGGTGGTATAAGGGGCTTTGGTAACAAGACGGATGGCACTGTGATAGACTGCATCCAGTTTGAGTAGAGTATTGGAAGTTATTTTGCAGATGACATCACTGAAGTTGAGGATCGGTAGGATAGTCAGTTTTACGAGGGTAAGTTTTGCGGCGTGAGTGAAGGAGGCTTTGTTGCGAAATAGAAAGCTGTTTCTAGATTTGATTTTGGATTGGAGATGTTTGATATGAGTCTGGAAGGAGAGTTTACAGTCTAGCCAGACACCTAGTTATTTGTAGTTGTCCACATATTCTAGGTCAGAACCATCCAGAGTAGTGATGCTACTCGGGCGGGCGGGTGCCGGCAGCGAACGGTTGAAAAGCATGCATTTGATTTTACAAGAGTTTAAGAGCAGTTGGAGGCCACGGAAGGAGTGTTGTATGGCATTGAAGCTCATTTAAAACAGAGTGTCCAAAGAAGGGCCAGATGTATACAGAATGGTGTCGTCTGCGTAGAGGAGGATTAGGGAATCACCCGCAGCAAGAGCGACATTGTTGATATATACAGAGAAAAGAGACGGCCTGAGAATTGAACCCTGTGGCACCCCCATGGAGACTGCCAGATGTCCGGACAACAGGCCCTTCGATTTGACACACTGAACTCTGTCTGCGAAGTAGTTGGTGAACCAGGCGAGGCAGTCATTTGAGAAACCAAGGCTATCGAGTCTGCCGATAAGAATATGGTGTTTGACAGAGTTGAAAGCCTTGGCCAGGTCGATGAAGACGGCTGCACAGTACTGTCTTTTATCGATGGCGGTTATGATATCGTTTAGTATCTTGAGTGTGGCTGAGGTGCACCCATGACCAGCTTCCGAAACCGGTTTACACAGCGGAGAAGGTACGGTGGGATTCTAAATGGTCAATAATCTGTTTATTAACTTGGCTTTCGAAGACTTTAGAAAGGCAGGGCAGAATGGATATAGGTTTATAGCAGTTCAGGTCTAGAGTGTCACACCCTTTGAAGAGGGGGATGACAGCGGCAGCTTTCCAATCTTTACGGATATTGGACGATATGAAAAAAAGGTTGAACAGACTGGTAATATTGGTTGCAACAATGGCGGCAGATAATTTTAGAAAGAAAGAGTCCAGGTTGTCTAGCCCAGCTGATTTGTATGGGTTCAGGTTTTGCAGCTCTTTCAGAACATCTAGTATCTGGATTTGGGTGAAGGAGAAGCTGAGGAGGCTCGGGCAAGTAGCTGCGGAGCTATTGGTCGGGGTGGGGTAGGCAGGAGGAAAGCATGGCCAGCCATAGAGAAATGCCATCGAGTCTGGTGATCGTGTTACCTAGCCTTAGTGCAGTGGGCAGCTGAGAGGTGCTCTTGTTCTCCATGGACTTTACAGTGACCCAAAACCTTTTGGAGTTAGAGGATTTTTAACCTTTTGTGACTAGGGGGCAGTATTTTCATTTTTGGAAAAATAACGTTCCCGTAGTAAATGGGATATTTTGTCAGGACAAGATGCTAGAATATGCATATAATTGACAACTTAGGATAGAAAAACAAAATATTGTCTGTGAGTATAACAGAACTGATATTGCAGGCGAAAGCCTGAGAAAAATCCAATCCAGAAGTGACACATTTTATGAAAGCTCTGCGTTCCAATGAGTCCCTATTGAGCAGTGAATGGGCTATCAACCAGATTACTTTTCCCCGTATTCCCTAATGTGTCTACAGCATTGTGACGTAGTTTTACGCATTTATGTTGAAGAATACTCATAAGCGGCTACATTGCGCAAGTGGTCACCTGATGGCTCTCAGAGTGATCCTCGTGTAAAATACAGAGGTAGCCATTATTGCAATCGGTCATACTGAAAAAACCAATTGTGGATATAGTATCGAATATATATTTGAAAAACACCTTGAGGATTGATTATAAACAACGTTTGACATGTTTCTGTCGATATTATGGAGCTAATTTGGAATATTTTTAGTCGTTTTCGTGACTGCAATTTCTGG
The DNA here is from genome assembly GCF_018296145.1 of Oncorhynchus tshawytscha. Lineage (NCBI taxonomy): Eukaryota > Metazoa > Chordata > Actinopteri > Salmoniformes > Salmonidae > Oncorhynchus > Oncorhynchus tshawytscha. The sequence continues at coordinate 13,735,464 of NC_056460.1, forward strand.
GCGATTTCTCAGCCATATGTGAAAAACGAACTATTCAAGCTATTTCGCCTACAAAAATAATCTTTTTGGAAAAAAGGAACATTGGCTATCTAACTGGGAGTCTCGTGAGTGAAAACATCCGAAGCTCATCAAAGGTAAACGATTTAATTTGATTGGTTTTCTGATTTCCGTGACCAAGTTACCTGCTGCTAGCTGGACAAAATGCTATGCTAGGCTATCGATAAACTTACACAAATGCTTGTCTAGCTTTGGCTGTAAAGCATATTTAGAAAATCTGAGATGACAGGGTGATTGACAAAAGGCTAAGCTGTGTCTCAATATATTTCACTTGTGGTTTTCATGAATAGGAATATTTTCTAGAACTATTTATGTCCGTTGCGTTATGCTAATTAGTGTCAGTCGATTATTACGCTCCCGTACCCGGGATGGGGAGTTACTAGAGGTTAAAATGTATTTTACCTTTATTTAAGTAGGCAAGTCAGTTAAGATGGTGAGGAAATTTGGATCAGGATAACGGCAAATTGGTCAGGATAACATCTATGAGGTTGCCCATGTTTACGGATTTAGGGTTGTACCTGGTGGTTTCCTTGATAATGTGCGTGAGATTGAGGGCATCTAGCTTAGATTGTAGGACTGCTGGGGTGTTAAGCATATCCCAGTTTAGGTCACCTAACAGAATTAACTCTGAAGATAGATGGGGGGCAATCAATTCACATATGGTGTCCAGGGCACAGCTGGGAGCTGACGGTGGTCTATAACAGGCGGCAACAGTGAGAGACTTTTTTTTGGAGAGATTCATTTTTAAAATTAGAAGCTCAAACTGTTTGTGCATAGACCTGTAAAGTATGACAGAACTTTTCAAGCTATCTCTGCAGTAGATTGCAGCTCCTCCCCCTTTGGCAGTTCTATCTTTATGGAAAATGTTGTAGTTGGGGATGAAATCTCAGAATTTTAGGTGGCCTTCCTAAGCCAGGAATCAAACACGGCAAGGACATCAGGGTTGGTGGAGTGTGCAGTGACTAAAACAAACTTAGGGAGAAGGCTTCTGCCGTTAACATGCATGAAACCAAGGCTTTTTTGATTACAGAAGTGAACAAATGAGAGTGCCTGAGGACATGGGTTTACCTCCACATCACCCGAGGAACAAAGGAGGAGTAGGATGAGGGTACGGGTAATCTACACAGCTCTTAATCCCATGGTGAGGAACACTTCTCTGTGTGGCTGTGCCATATCTAATGCATAATGTAATTTCAGATAAGGAGTCTACAGGGAATAGAGCATTGCTGATGGGATACTGGCCTGACAAACTGGACTCTGGTGTGTGTGTGTGTGTGTGTGTGTGTGTGTGTGTGTGTGTGTGTGTGTGTCCAACAAGCTGTTCTCACCATCCCCATTAGAGCTATACTAGTGCTATACTTTTCTATTTGGAGAGTGAGAAGTCAATGTTTCCAGCATGAATGTGAATGTTCATGGCACAGCACAATACTCTGATGGCTCTGTATAGACAGATTGAAATGCCATGTGTTCACAGTGACGTGGATAATATTTTACAGAGCAAAGCACAGCAGACGAGGACAAACTCATCACCCAAATCATGGTACATGTGGATATCAGTTGTTAAGTGACTGACAGTGATTGGCACCACATGGTAATCCCTGTCCTGTCAATTCCCAGGAGTACAATGGCTAGGCTTCTATATTCCTTCCATCCACCATCCCCTCTTTACCTGCCTACTTCTATAAAAGTCCACTAACGTCACTAAAAAAGACAGAGGTCCTCAGGAAACCATATTTTCAATGGCGTGGTAAAACTCAAACCTACATGCCATTTCATGGTTTTTCAGATTTTGTCTGTGTGTGTGTGTGTATGTGTGTTTCTGTGTGTGTGTGTGTGTGCGAGCGACTGTTTGGTTTATGGCTTCTCTGATTAGGTTGGATTTGAATGAGGCCCATTGTTTTCCCACATGGGGGGTTGCCACAGTCCCCTCCTCATGAAGATTGCCTTGTTAACCCACTCAGTGACTGAGTACAGGATTGCACTTTATTTAATGTATGATGGCAGCTCTCCAACAATGTCATTTTTACATTATGGTGAGCTGTGAGCTCTGCCAGTGTAGCCACCACTCCAATCTCTTTCTATTATGGCTTCCCTCCTCCCTGCCTCGTACCGACTCTCATCCCCGTCATTACACTGTGATGAACTTCTGATGACGATCATCCTTTTTGAGAGACCAGTATGAGATATTTTCTGTCACTGAGGATTTGAGAGGCCTGAAAAATACAAATGTGGAAAAAAGTATACAACTGAATGGACTAATGAATAGAGAGGTTTTTTTGTCATTCCTCTTTGTCTCAAATGTAATGTGGCCATTCACATTATATTCCTAAATAGTCCAGATATGTTCTCCTATGTGTTTTGAGGGTACACACTGTCCATTTCTATTGTAGCCTTTGGTTATATGCTTTAGCCAAACAAGAATCACATGTATCTCTATTACAGTATGTAGGTAGGCCGTAATTGCAAATTAACTGACTTGCCTAGTTAAATAACGGTTAAATAAAAACAATTACATATAAAACAGTACCTTGAATATTACTTTAAGCAACATATTCATAGCTAAGTACCTCAGAACACCTCACAAAACAACACGATTGACATTCAAGTTTAATAAGACTGCCAATCAGATATTATTTTTAGCGTCATGTTACATGTCCTTAATCACTGTACTGCCTTTCACTTTCCATCAGCAGTTTCTGATCTGAATTTGACCTTCAGACTAAAGTTCAGCCTAGAAGCTGGTAGGAGCTTGTAGTCCATCAGGCTTGATGAGGTGTCATTAGAGAGTGAGTTAAAGTGATTGATATCTTCAAATGGAAGTGTGGCGGTGAGAAAAGGCAACGTTTCCCCCTCAGGCAGACATCTGTATTAATAAAACATTAGTAGGAATAAATCACCAGCTCTGTCTGTGCCCTCAGAGGAAATTAATGATTGTCGTTTTACCTCACATGTTTAGATGCGGTACTAGCACTTCTAAAAGTCCTAAAAAGAAAAACTCCTGTGAACTTTACCCACATGTCACATTTCAACAAATTATTGCTTGGCTTGATTGGTAGGCTACAACAAATCAAATAAAAGTTTATTTGTCACTTGCGCTGAATACAACATCTGTAGAACTTACAATGAAATGCTTACTTACAGGCTCTGAAATTTCTTAGTAAAAAAAAAAGGTATTAGGTGAACAATAGATACGTAAAGAAATAAAAAACAACAATAAAAAAGACAGTGAAAAATAACGGTAGCAAGGCTATTACAGTAGCGAGGCTCTATATTTGGGGGTGGCAGGTAGCCTAGTGGTTAGAGTGTTTGACTAGTAACCAAATGGCTGCAAGGTCAAATGGTATGGCATGGTAAAAAACTGCCACTCTGAACAAGGCAGTTAACCCACTGTTCCTAGGCCTTCATTGAAAATAAGAAGTTTTCCTAAACTGACTTGCCTAGTTAAATGAAGATAAAATATACAGAAACTGGTTAATCAGGCGGACTGATGTAGGTATGGTTAAAGTGACTATGCATATATGATAAACAAAGAGTAGCAGTAGTGTAAAAAAGAGGGGTTGGCAAGTGGTGGGACACAATGCAGATAGTATGGGTAGCCAATGTGTGGGGGCACCGGTTGGCTGTGCCAATTGAGGTAGTATGTACATGGATGTATAGTTAAAGTGACCATGCATATATGATAAACAGCTGTAAGACCCATGACAAATCTTATTAGTTTCCAGAGGGGGAATAGGCTTTCTCGTGTCCTTTTCACGACTGTCTTGGTGTGTTTGGACCATTCTAGTTTGTTGGTGATGTGGACATAAAGGAACTTGAAGCTCTCAACCTGCTCCACTACAGCCCAGTCGATGAGTATGGGAGCGTGCTCGGTCCTCGTTTTCCTGTAGTCCACAATCATCTCCTTAGTCTTGGTTACGTTAAGGGATAGGTTGATATTCTGGCACCACCTGGTCAGGTCTCTGACCTCCTCCCTATAGGCTGTCTTGTCATTGTCGGTGATCAGGCTGTTGTGTCATCTGCAAAATTAATGATGGTGTTGGAGTCGTGTCTGACCATGCAGTCGTGGGTGAACAGGGAGTACAGGAGGGGACTGAGCACGCAACCCTGAGGGACTCCAGTGTTGAGAATCAGCATGGCAGATGTGTTGGTTCCTACCCTCATCATCTGGGGGAGGCCCGTCGAGAAGTCCAGGATCCAGTTGCAGAGGGAGGTGTTTAGTCCCAGGATCCTTAGCTTAGTAATGAGCTTGAAGGGTACTAGGATGTTGAATGCTGAGCTGTAGTCAATGAATAGCATTCTCACATAGGTGTTCCTTTTGTCCAGGTGGGAAAGGGCAGTGTGGAGCGCAGTGTGGAGTGCAATAGAGATTGCATCATCTGTGGATCTGTTTGGGCGGTATGCAAATTGGAGTGGGTCTAGGTTTTCTGGAATAATGGTGTTGATGTGAGTCATTACCAGCCTTTCAAAGTACTTCATGGCTACGGACATGAGTGCTACGGGCCTGTAGTCATTTAGGCAGGTTGCCTTAGTGTTCTTGGGCACATTGAAAATGGTGGTCTGCTTGAAACATGTTGATATTACAGACTCAATCAAGGACATGTTGAAAATGTCAGTGAAAACACCTACCAGTTGGTCAGCACATGCCCGGAGCACGCGTCCTGATAATATGTCTGGCACTGCAGCCTTTGGTATGTTGACCTGTTTTAAGGTATTACTCACATCGGCTACGGAGAGCGTGATCACACAGTCATCCAGAACAGCTGATGCTCTCATGCATGTCTCAGTGTTGCTTACCTCGAAGCGAACATAGAAGTGATTTAGCTTGTCTGGTAGGCTCGTGTCACTGGGCAGCTCGTGACTGTGCTGCCCTTTGTAGTCTGCAATAGTTTACAAGCCCTGCCACATAAGACCTGCGTCAGAGCCGGGGTAGTACGAGGGCATAGCAGCATTTCTTATAAGGTTCCGGGTTAGAGTTCCGCACCTTGAAAGCGGCAGCTCTACCCTTTAGTTCAGTGCAAATGTTGCCTGTAATCCATGGCTTCTGGTTGGAGTATGTACGCACAGTCACTGTGGGGACGACGTCCTTGATGGACTTATTGATAAAGCCAGTGACTGATGTGGTGTACTCCTCAAAGCCATAGGAAGAATCCCGAAACATACTCAAGTCTGTGATAGCAAAACAGTCCTGTAGTTTAGCATCTGCTTCATCTGACCCCTTATGTATAGACGGAGTCACTGGTGCTTCCTGCTTAAATTTTTGCTTGTAAGCAGGAATCAGGAGGATAGAATTGTGGTCAGATTTACCAAATGGAATGCAAGGGAGAGCTTTGTACATGGCTCTGTGTGTGGAGTACAGGTGATCTAGATTGTTTTCCCTCGTTTGCACAATAAATATGTTGATAGAAATTAGGTAGAACTGATTTCAGTTTCCCTGAATTAAAGCCTCCGGCCACTAGGAGCGCCGCCGGGTGAGCGGTTTCCTGTTTGCTTATTTCCTTATACAGCTGACGCAGTGCGGTCTTAGTGCCAGCATCCATCTGTGGTGGTAAATAAACAGCCACGAAAAGTATAGCTGAAAACTCTCTTGGCAAATAATGTATCAAAATATACTCTACTTCAGGTGAGAAAAATCTAGAGACTTCCTTAGATTTTGTGCACCAGCTGCTGTTTACAAATATGCACAGACCCCCACCCCTGTCTTACCGGAGTGTGCTGTTCTATCTTGTCGGTGCAGCGTATATCCCACTAGCTGAATATCCACTATACACCATTTGAAATAACAATCAATTAATAAATTGGTTGTGAGTTAAATCATTATGGTGGTGGGAGACACACAATGTTTTAGCCACTGGTGATATTGCGGGAGCTTGACGTTTTGTTTACCGGAAGCCATTTGGAGGTAATTAGTTGTGCAAATATTTCCGATTTAATCTATAGTACGTTCATTGTCGGGACGTGCTGTCTCTTTGTATTGCGCCTTTGCACAATAAACAGGGTAGTGATGATGAGGAATTCAATTCTGTCTGCACAAGACCATTCTGAATCTAAAGTAGATTCACACACTAGCTGAAACAATGTGAAATTGTCTGTCCTTGTCAAAACTTCTATTTCATACAGGTCATGTGTAGCCTACTTAGCTACGTTCATCATACATTACACAGGACCATTTCCTTTCCTCTATGAAAGTCACACCTGCTCCTGCTCCCCTCGAGCGTCAGGCTCCCATGCATTACGCATTCCTGCCGCCATCATTACGCACATCTGCTCCCCTCGTCACGTGCATCAGCGACTCATTGCACTCACCTGGACTCAATCACCTGTGTTCATTTCCTCCCCTGTCTGTTCCCTAGCTCTGTTCCCCGCTTCAGGATTAATGTTCATTTGTCATTTTGTTACCTGGTTCTGACGCTATCTGTTCCACAATTAATATTCAACTCCCCGTAACTGCTTCTCTTCCCCAGCGTCGGTCCTTACAGAATCCTGAAGCCATCAAACGAAGCATCGGGGAGTGCTGGCTTTCCGGTTGGTGGTGAAGTCGGGTCCGGGGGCAGCGCCGATGGAACCGGGGGTGCCTAAGCCAGCTCTCGGGCTTCCATGCCCGAGCTGGCTCGAGAGATTTTCTTGTACCGGTTGGCTCGGGAGGTGCCCATCCCAAGTCAGGCCTCAGCCGGATCGCCAGGGTTTTATGCCTCAGCTGGCTCGCCAGGCGTCTATGCTTCAGCCGGCTCCCCAGCATTACGCTATCCTGCCACCATCACCACGCACACCTGCTCCCCTCGTCACGTACATCAGCGATTCATTGCACTCACCTGGACTCAATCACCTGTGTTTATTTCCTCCCTTATATCTGTCTGTTCCCTTGCTCTGGATTAATATTTGTTTGTAATTTTGTTACCTGTTTCTAACGCTCTTCCTGTCTCTTTCAATGTCTGTTCCACATTAAATGTCCAACTCCCCATACCTGCTTCTCTTTTCCAGCGTCGGTCCTTACAATGAATAATGTGTGTTCTGTATGATGTTTTAATAACTAAACGAGTCTTAAGTCAGTTTTTAGGGAATAGACTGAATGTTTTATATAGTCCTATTAACAATGAGTACCAATCATGTTGTTTTCAGAGTTATAAACTATTAATATGTTCTCAAATCCCTATCTTTTAAGAGAGAAGAGGGGAGACGGATGACCCTATGTTCATTCAGGTATATGTAATCACATGAAGACAGTTACCAGCCGCAGAACATGGATTTATAATGACTACATGCAGGAAACAAGACTATTTCAGAAACTATATCTGGAATTCACTGCCCCCTCCACTATTTTTTAGATTCACAGTTCCAGTAAAATTCCACATCCACCATGATGCTCAGGCATTTGAAATTCTCCTGAGAATCTATTATGTAGAGACTAGCAAAACTCCATGGTAACGGAACCATCCTGGGCATTTATTTTATTTTAAACACCCTGCCTGCCCTGATTCCACCAGCACAACACAAAAGTGGTATTCAGACAAATACAATCTGGCAACCTTCCCCTAGTCTGGTTCCTTCTGATGGACCAGAAGCTAGGAACCAGGGCCGCAAAACTAAAACCACTCTTGCCACAGTGTGCGGTTGATTGAGAGAGTTTGGGACTATATGAGGAAAGCGTTTGTGAACCCATCCTCAAGTATTAAATGGATCATTCCAATTCCATTCTACAGCTAAAACAGTGCCGCGAGCAAAGAGAAAGAAAGAGTCAGAGATGACACCATTAACAACACAACAAGCTCCAGTGCCTCTCGGTAAAACAAATTAAATCATGAAGATGTGATTTTTGCTTCTAACCTTGGGGTCACAATCCACCATCATTCCTGCCTCGGCTCAGGTTTTCACTCATGTTAGTAATGTTCATATGGTGTCCCCAACAAAATACTTATTCTAATCCTCCTCCATCTCCCTTTTCTCTCTCTCTCTCTGTCTCTCTCATCCCCCAGTACTTTTGGCATTTGATAATAAAAGAGGAGAAACACTTGTCGAGCCACCTGGTTGACTACTGGCCTCTTTATTACATCGAAAGTTAAAGGAAAACCAACACTTTTCAACTTCATTTTCATTATCTACTGCACAATACCAGCGTCAACACAATGTCACGGCCGTCGAAAGAAGTGGACCAAAGTGCAGCGTTGTGGGCGTACATTTTGCTTTTTTATCTAAAATGTCGCCAACAAAACAACAAACGAAGAAACAACCGTGACGCTTACGGGGCTATAGTGCCACTAACAAAATTCAACTACCCACACTGAAGGAGGGGGAAAAGGGCTACCTAAGTATGATTCCCAATCAGAGACAACGATAGACAGCTGTCCCTGATTGAGAACCATTCCCGGCCAAAACATAGAAATAAAGAAACGTAGAAAACCCACCCAAATCACACCCTGACCAAACCAAAATAGAGACATAAAAAGGTTCTCTCAGGTCAGGGCGTGACACACACATTAAAAAAGCGCATTTCTAATATATACATTTGTAAAAAAAAATATATACAGTTAAAAGGTTTTACTCAATGAAATCGTCAAAGTAAAAAATAAAAAATAAAGTGATTTTTAAACACTGTTAGATTCTGGGGTAAACTTGGAACATTGTTATAATCAGAAGGATATCATCTAAGGAATGAAAGAGACTGGTTTTTAGATCAGAAGTTAATGTTTATCTGTAGGTGCCAGATGGCTTTGGAATGTGTAGAGGAGACGAGTGGAGATCAATGTCACTGAGGGAGAGAGGGTAATGTATAGTGTTTACATTATGTCAGGATATGACCATGACATTATTTATTGTATTGTTAGCCATCAGGGATCCTATGGGATGGATGCTCTGGGAGGAGAAGAGACACAGTCTGTTATCAATGACCATGACAGCCTTGAGTTGGGGAATGGTGAGCACTTTGAAGAAGAGTTCAGGTCAGATGAATTCTGGAAGTGAGGAAGAAGAGATACAGTTGAAGTCAGAAGTTTACATACACATAGTTTGGAGTCATTAAAACTAGTTTTTCAACCACTTCACAAATTTCTGGTTAACAAACTATAGATTTGGCAAGTCGGTTAGGACATCTACTTTGTGCATGACACAAGTAATTTTTTCCAACAATTGTTTACAGACAGATTATTTCACTTATAATTCACTGTATCACAATTCCAGTGGGTCAAAAGTTTACATACACTAAATTGACTGCGCCTTTAACCTGCTGAGGGTAGGGGGCAGTATTTTGATGTTTGGATGAAAAACATACCCAAATGAAACTGCCTATTTCTCAGACCCAGAAGCTAGAATATGCATATAATTGTCAGATTAGGATAGAAAACACTCTAAAGTTTCCAAAACGGTCAAAATATTGTCTGTGAGTATAATAGAACTGATATTGCAGGCGAATTCCTGAGGAAAATCCAACCCGGAAGTGCCTCTTATTTTGAAAACTCCCTGTTCCATTGCATGCCTTCGCTCCATTTAAAGGGATATCAACCAGATTCCTTTCCCTATGGCTTCCACATGGTGTGAACAGTCTTTAGACATAGTTTCAGCCTTTTATTCTGAAAAATTAGTGAGAACATTGCGTCAGTGGATGGTTGTGTGTCCCCAGAGTTTTGCATGCGCAACAGCTTGGAGCTGACATTTTCTCTCTCTCTCCTATTGAAAAAGTCACAGTCCGGTTGAAATATTATCGATTATTTATTGTAAAAACAACCTGAGGATTGATTATAAAAACCGTTTGACATGTTTTTACGAACTTTACGGATACTATTTGGAATTTGACCTGCACGAGCCTATGGATTTCTGAACAAAACGCGCCAACCAAATGGAGGTTTTTGGATATAAAAATAATCTTTATCGAACAAAAGGAACAACTTATTGCGTAACTGGGAGTCTCGTGAGTGCAAACATCCGAAGATCATCGAAGGTAAGCGATTCATTGTATTGCTTTTCTGACTTTCGTGAACAATCTACTTTGCTGCTAGCTGTTTGTAATGTTTTGTCTGCTGAGACAGATGTCCTCACATAAATGCTTGGTTTGTTTTCGCTGTAAAGCTTTTTTGAAATCTGACACACCAGGTGGATTAACAACAAGCTAAGCTGTGTTTTGCTATATTGCACTTGTGATTTCATGAAAATTTTATATTTTTAGTAATTTAATTTGAATTTGGCACTCTGCAATTCAGTGGATGTTGACGAAAATGATCCCGCTAACGGGATGGGTGCGCCAAGAAATTAATCAGCTTGGAAAATTCTAGAAAATTATGTCATGGCTTTAGAAGCTTCTGATAGACTAATTGCCATTATGTAAGTCAATTGGTGTACCTGTGGATGTATTTCAAGGCATACGTTCAAACTTAGTGCCTCTATGCTTAACATAATGGGAAAATCTAAAACAAATCAGCCAAGACCTCAGAAAAAAAATTGTAGACCTCCACAAGTCTGGTTCATCCTTGGGAGCAATTTCCAAAAGCCTGAAGGTACCATGTTCATCTGTACAAACAATAGTATGCAAGTATAAACAACATGGGACCACGCAGCCGTCATACCGTTCAGGAAGGAGACGCTTTCTGTCTCCTAGAGATGAACGCACTTTGGTGCGAAAAGTGCAAATCAATCCCAGAACAACAGCGAATGACCTTGTGAAGATGCTGGAGGAAACAGGTACAAAAGTATCTATATCCACAGTAAAATGAGTCCTATATCAACATAACCTGAAAGGCCGCTCAGCAAGGAAGAGGCCACCGCTCAAAAACCGCCATAAAAAAGCCAGACTACGGTTTGCAACTGCACATGGGGACAAAGATGGCACTTTTTGGATAAATGTCCTCTGGTCTGATGAAACAAAAATATAACTGTTTGGCTATAATGACCATTATTATGTTTGGAGGAAAAAGGGGGAGGCTTGCAAGCTAAAGTTCACCATCCCAACCATGAAGCATGGGGGGGGGGCAGCATCATGTTGTGGGGGTTCTTTGCTGCAGAACAGACTGGTGCACTTCACAAATTGGATGGCATTATGAGGCAGGAAAATGATGTGAATATATTGAAGCAACATCTCAAGACAGCAGTCAGGAAGTTAAAGCTTGGTCGCAAATGGGTCTTCCAAATGGACAATGACCCCAAGCATACTTCCAAAGTTGTGGCAAAAGGACAACAGAGTCAAGGCATTGGAGTGGCCATCACAAAGCCCTGACCTCAAACCTGAAAAAGCATGTGCGAGCAAGGAGGCCTACAAACCTGACTCAGTTACACCATCTCTGTCTTGAGGAATTGAGGGCCAAAATTCACCCAACTTACTGTGGGAAGCTTGTGGAAGGCTACCTGAAATGTTTCACCCAATTAAACAATTTAAAGGCAATGCTACCAAATTCTAATTGAGTGTATGTAAACTTCTGACCCACTGGTAATGTGATGAAAAAAATAAAAGCTCAAATAAATCAGATCATAGAAACGGGCTGTTATCACATACAGTATGTAGACACTGGTTTGATGCTGGAGATGATGAATATGAGGTTGAGAAGTGTCGTAATTGCATTTTAACAAATGGAGGTTAAATATAACACAAAAAGGAAAATTATCATGATGAATCTGCATTAGAGGCAGAGCATAAGGCCATATTCAACCTAGCTGAACAGACAGTCCGGCAGTTAAGAGAAATGCATTATCTCTGTGAATTATTAATAAGGTTGGTCTGTGTGAAGAGAAACTGTTTTGTTACCTCATATTGCCACGGATATGGAAGAGATTGTAAATAGACGAGGCATAGGTGTGTGTGTTTGTGTTCTAAAATGTAAGGTTAAATATGTATGTGTTTGTGTGTGTGTTCTAAAATGTAATGTTAAATATGTATGTATTTGTGTGTGTTCAAATGGAGTAGGTGTAATGAAAACGATAGGACACAGAGAGTTGGTTTCAGGCACAGGGCATATCAGTGGTTATTTGTAAAGGACCACAGGAGGAGGAAGGGTCCAGGGGCAGGCAGACTGTCATACACAGGGGGTCCAAAAAGGCAACAGTACAGGCAGGGAAAAGGCTATTAACGTCATCTTGGAGATCAGGTAATATGTTGATAACAGGAAATCCGACAAAGGACAGGCAATTTATAGGCAAAAGGCGTTGGTAGTGAAGCAGGCAAAAACAAGGGATGATTAAATTACAGGAAAAACAGAGCTACGCATAGAAGTGTGTCACAAAACAAACAATACTTCACAATGATGGGGTGCAAAGAACTGAACTAAATAGTGTGTGATAATGATATACGTGTGTGAACAGGTGATCAGATGTCAGGTGATTAGGATCTGGAGAGTAAGCTGCGTTCAGGCGATCTATGTGTTTGAGTTGGAAGCAGACGTTACAGTAGGTGTCTGTGTCTAGGTCACAGTGGCTGCCTCACAAAGCAATATTCATGTCCTTAATCCAGCCGCTTTGTCAGATTTCAAAAAGGCTTTACGGCGAAAGCACACCATGTGATTATCTGAGGACAGCGCCCCGAACACAAAAGCATTACATACATGAAGGCCATATTTGGCATTTTCTGTATGATCGATGAGAAACTCCATATTGCAAATGTACGATCCCTTACTTGACCGCAAATGTTTGTCAAATTTGCCGACGGCGGCGGGCCATGCACCGGGGCCAGATCTTCCAGGAAGTCATCGAACGAAGTCTCTCGGACATTCGGTTTCCGTTTTATAAAATTTTCAAATTTAGTCAAATTCCACCAGATGGCAAATGGAATCTTATTGCAAATGTACAAAACAACACCAATCACGACCTGGCCATTTCTCCTCAATGGAAAATACTTAGAAGACAAAACTTGGTGAGCTTAAGATTGGCATAATGGGCAGTTATCCCAGAAACAAGATGGCGTCGAGGCCTCAACGCTTGTTGAGTTAACATCTTATGGCTGCAGGGGCAGTATTGAGTAGCTTGGATGAAAAGGTGCCCATTGTAAACGGCCAGCACCTCAGTCTCAGTTGCTAATATAGGCATATTATTATTAGTATTGGATAGAAAACACTCTAAAGTTTCCAAAACTGTCAAAATATTGTCTGTGAGTATAACATAACTGATATTGCTTTCTTTTCTCAGATGCTCAGCCCGGCGGAGTGAAACTATGACGTGGGGGATCGGGAGCTGCTGTCTGTCATCAGGGCCCTGAAGGTGTGTAGACATTGGCTTGATGGGGCTCAACACCCTTTTCTCATCTGGACTGACCACCGTAATCTAGAGTACATTCGGGCAGCGAGGAGACTGAACCCTCGTTAGGCAAGGTGGACCATGTTTTTCACGCAATTTAGGTTCACCATCTCCTATAGACCAGGCTCCCAGAACACTAAGGCAGACGCACTGTACCGACTATATGATACGGAGGAACGGGCCATCGATCCTGCGCCCATCCGCCCAGCTTCTTGTCTGGTGGCACCTGTGAGGTGGGAGGTGGACCCAGACATCGAGCGAGCATTGCATGTTTAGCCTACTCCACCACAGTGTTCAGCTGGATGGGTGTACGTTCCGTTGGAGGTTAGAGACAGGCTGATTTGGTGGGCTCACACGTCCCCCTCCTCTGGTCACCCGGGGATCGGTACGACGGCGCAATGTCTTAGTGGGAAGTACTGGTGGTCCACTTTAGCCAAGGACGTGAGAGTTTATGTGGCCTCCTGCTCGGTGTGCGCTCAGTGCAAGGCTCCTAGGCACCTGCCCAGAGGGAAGTTACAACCCCTTCCCGTTCCACAGCGGCCTTGGTCACACCTGTCGTTTGACTTCCTGACTGATCTGCCACCATCACAGGGCAACACCACGATCCTGGTCGTTGTGGATCGGTTTTCTAAGTCCTGTCATCTCCTCCCTTTGCCCGGTCTCCCTACGGCCCTACAGAATGCGAGGCCCTGTTTACTCACGTCTTACGGCACTACGGGGGGCCTGAGGACATTGTTTCTGATCGGCGTCCCCAGTTCACGTCCAGGGTGTGGAAGGTGTTCATGGAACGTTTGGGGGTCTCGGTCAGGCTTACCTCGGGTTTTCACCCCGAGAGTAATGGGCAGGTGGAGAGAGTGAACCAGGATGTGGGTAGGTTTCTGCAGTTGTATTGCCAGGACCAGCCAGGGGAGTGGGTGAAGAATATCCCCTGGGCAGAGATGGCCCAGAACTCACTGCGCCACTCCTCTACGAACCTGTCGCCCTTCCAAAGTGTGTTGGGCTATCAGCCGGTTCTGGTACCATGGCATCAGAGCCAGACCGAGGCTCCTGTGGTGGACGATTGGGTGAGACGCTCAAGGGAGACCTGGGAGGCCGCCCACGGGTACCTTAACTGGGCCGAAGGGCAGCAGAAGGCAAGTGCTGACCGCCACCGCAGCGAGGCCCTGGTTTTTCACACCGAGGGACCGGGTCCTGAGGAGAATAAACAAGGTGTATTATAGGTTACAGCTCCCCCTTATTACCATATTAACCCCTCGTTTCATGTGTCTCTCCTCAGGCCAGTGGTGAATGGTCCACTTCAAAAGCTGAGGTCCTTCCGAGGTCTTTCCGCCCCAGAGCCCCTTACTAAAACTACAAATTCTAGTTCATTTTTCAAAAAACAAGCTTGAAACTCTTTCTAAAGACTGTTGACATCTAGTGGAAGCCCTAGGAACTGCAATCTGGGAGGACTTCCTTTTATATTCCCATTGGCAGCCATAGTAATCAGGGGTGAGCTGAAAAAAAAATAATTCTGGATGGATTGTCCTCAGGTATTCACCTGCCATATCAATCAAAACCAAATGAGTGGAGGACAGAGGAGCCTCTTAAAGAAGAAGTTACAGGTCTGTGAGAGCCAGAAATCTTGCTTGTTTGTAGGTGACTAAATACTTATTTTCCACCATAATTTGCAAATAAATTCATAAAAAATCCTACAATGTGATTTTCTGTTTTTCTTTTCTCATTTTGTCTGTCATAGCTGAAGTGTACCTATGATGACAATTACAGGCCTCTCATCTTTTTAAGTGGGAGAACTTGCACAATTGGTGGCTGACTAAATACTTTTTTTGCCCCACTGTAAGTGGAATGTAGCTACCTTTCACGTGAGCGCGCCAGACCGAGGCTGTGGCACTCTGCCAGACCACTCACTCAAAGAGCTCTTATGATCCCCTCCTTTAGAGTAGAATCCTCAAGACAGGTTCTAAATACGGTTGACATCTAATGGATGCCTTGGGAAGTGAAACATAACTAATATCACCCTGTATCTTCAATGGGGGCTGAGTTGAAAAACTACAAACCTCAGATTTCCCACTTCCTGGTTGGATTTTTTCTCAGGTTTTTGCCTGCCTTATGAGTTCTGTCATACTCACAGACATAATTCAAACAGTTGTTTAGAAACTTCAGAGTGTTTTCTATCCAAATGTACTAATTATATGCATATTCTAGTTTTTACGGCTGAGTAGCAGGCAGCTTAATTTGGGGAGGTTTTTCATCCAAGCTACCCAATACTGCTCCCTACCCCTAATAAGTTAATATTACGATTTCTGTCATTTGAATTTCGCGCTCTTCAATTTCACTGGATGTTGTCGAGATGGGATGCTAGCGTCCCAATGATCCGTAAGAAGGTAAGAAACACATCAGCCACAAAGGAGTTATCAACTAGGGCAGAGAATGGCAATGTATCAGTTCACCTGTACAACATCACACATCAGACTGGAAATTACTTGCCCTCCCTTGATCTCCAAATACGAAACTATAGATAAAAAATATGAATTGTGTGCGTGCGTTTGCACCTCATGAATAATTAGCCCCTTAACGAATACTACAAATACTTACGAAATAATTTTGTATTAAAATAAACAACGATGGTAAGGGAGTGTTAGAACTACTTAAGCCCCGCACCGTGTTACTCCATCCTTGCTCTGTGTGTGTGTGAGAGATAGTTTTTCTTTGACATCTGTTGGGAGAAATTACTGATTTACAGTTCATGAGGGTTACCTAGTCACACAAATTAAGTTTTGGAAAGACTTTTTAACCCTTCGAAACAGCCCCTATGACCCCAATTTAAGGCACTTCCGGTTGGCACAGGAAGCTGAAAGTAAACACATATCCTCATTGGGGTAGGCTTTTACAGAATCCTGAGTTTAAAGTCTATACATTAAGACTTGACTGATCTACACAGGGTTGAATGCAGTGATTTTCACAAACTGCAGATTTGGTACATCAAAACATCTTTAGGGTGAATTTAACGACTTCCGGTTGCTCCAGGAAGCTTAGAATCAACACAGGTAGACCTCATAGTGGCCTGATGAATTGTCATCGAAGACAGGTTCATAAGGCATTCACAACCCACATAGGCTTCAGGTTGAATTTAGGGGAGCAAGCAATGTATTCCTATGGCGAGAGATGTAAACTGTGAGATTTAAAAAAAACTTTTATCGTTATTTGTTATTTTGTGATGCCTGTGCTGGTTTGGAAAATATGCTAATGTGAGGCGCTGTCCCCAGACAATCGAATGCTATGTTTTCGCAGTACAGTCCTTTTGAAATCTGACAACACAGTTTGATTACCAAGATTCTAAGCTAAAGAATCATGTATGACACTTGTATTTTCATGAATGTTTAATATTACGATTTTGTATTTTGAATTTGGAGCGCTCCGATTTCACCGGATGTTGTCGAATTTGATCCCGTTAGCGGTAAGGATCTTCGCGGTAAGGGTTTTTTAAGAGCCTGCAGTTAAATCACCTTCAGTCATTAGTCCTTGATATCTAAATGTACGAACAAGGAAGGAGTCATAGAGATATTTGGAAAGCCCCTTTCTGTGTCTACTTAGTGTGTATCCTCATCTAATGTCCATACGTCACAGACAATCACTGTTTCACAAAGAGACTGTTTGGGACTCTCCTATATCATTATGCATTCTTAAACAGGGTCCAATGAGGATTAGCCAAGATACAGTAATCTGACATTGTTTTTTACTTTTTGTTTTACTCTTTGTTTTTTACTTCTTAACAGCAGAATCTGTTGTGTGGGTGATGCGTAATGGAATTATTTGAATAATTAGGGTTGTTCAATGACAGATGTGGTGATTAGGATTGAGTTTGTTTAGTTATTTAAATGTCCCTTACATCATAACAGCACTCAACATTTCCACCTATTATAATTAAGGGCATATAATGCAGTATGAATGATAGATCATTCTCTTTTTGATGTGGATCAGAGATTTATGTCAAATGGCATTACCCATCCATTCAATTTCCCATGATCGCCTAATTTTAATGTCACTGGTTTCCTAGTCTGGAAACACAGCAAAGAAAAAGCTACACCAAAAACCTCATTGTTGTGTGCATTCAACCAGAAATAGATGAAAGGCAATGAAAAATAATCCTTGAGACCGTATGAGACCTTTCTGAGACACTTGCTTCTCTTTAGCCTCAAAGCAGAAACAAAAAAACAAGACCAAATCAAAACAGTTTAGTTAAAAGACTTTTGTGTTAAAGTCAAATGAAGGAGAAAGACACAATCCCTCTCATGTACCTCATTACTGGGATCAGGAGCGTTCTTTACCCGACTTAGCTAGACCCATCAGCTGTCAAACACCTGCTTTCCATGTCTGCGAGACAGAGACAAAAAGACAGGAGCGCCTTAAGAGGGCAAGTGCAACCAGTCGGTGTGACTGCGAGTCGGTGGCACTTCCAAAGCAGCTGACATCAAAAAGAATATGCTGCATCGCAATGAGTGTGATCACAACCTGAGACACTCCTTGCTGGTTTTCGTAGAATTCAGAAGTTCACAAATATGTTTTGATATCAGCAATAAAAGTGTATTGAAAGCTGCAGGAATTTCATGTAGATTGAAGAGTTTTAGAGTAACTTTGAAGTTCTGTTTTTAGAGTAACTTTGGAGTTTTGATGTCACTAAAACACATTCAAAACTGTGATTTACATCTATACAGTGACTGACTTTCATAGAATAAAACATATTTTTGGTTTGGTTTTGATTCCTTTTTACATGATTTAAAATCTCCTTTGAATTAATTAGTTTTGCTCTAGGTGAGTGTCTCTTGTTAGTTGGGGTATAATTGCGACTTGTCACTCAAGCTAACACCTGTCCCAGAGGAGGTTTAAGGGATATGATCCGCTCTGTCATTTAGTCAATTGCATTGATAATTCGCTCATCTCAATGTGGACCTTGATGGTGCTATCATATCTCAGTGCACCCTCCCTAACTTTACATCAGTGCCTGGTTAAAAGGAAAACAATGAATAATGATTTTAAGATTGTGATAATAATGTAAAATGTTAATGTTGTTGTTGTTGTTGTGGAAGCACTCTGGGGATTGCTCAATTGAGCTTTTCATGCAGTGTCATGAAATATCAGTGATTTAATTGCCATTTGTCACTTTAATACTGGGGGGAAATATCCAAGAGTGAGTTTGACCCCTATGTCCTTCAACATATAGGGGTGAACAGTACAATCATTTTACCCTTTTTTTTGAAAACCGTCATAAATGACTATTTTAGGTCTTTGCTCTCAATTTCCCGCTGTGGTGCAGATCTCTGAACCTGCCAGTAGACTATATGTAGGCCTGCTCTCCTCTCCACTCTTCCGATGGCATTCACTTCCTCTGGCCTCCTGGAGAGTATCACTCTGCTCATTAACATCTGTGCACCGGCGTACCCCAGGGCTCTGGTCTCGACCCTCTGTTTTTTATCCCTTGATGCCCACTCACTGGGCCATCTCGCTGCCTTTCCCAAATGCCTTCTATCACTGCTATGCAGATGATACTTGTGCAGTTGAACACTTTTATTTTTACGCTCTCTGTTTTTCCCCCCTGTCCGTCTATCATGCTGGACACAGACTCCTCTCCTCCCGTTCATCTCTGCCAACCACCTGAGGGTGTCCTCCATCTCCTTGCTGTCCTCTCTCACATTAAACCACATTTACATCCTCTCTGAGTAGTTTCTCCCTTCCCCTCTACTCCTTAGTCAATTTCAAAGGGTGAATATTGTGTTAATGCATTAAATATCACAAAAAAGTATCTCCATCCAGAGTTGAAAATGATCTTAAACCCACTCTATATTTCTCCAGTGCTACACACATCAATGCACATTCTTGGAAGTCTCTTTACAAGCTCAGACACATTTGAGATTCTTGAGACGCATCCTGCCAACATACAGTATATGTTTGTTTTAATGATCAGAAGATTCAGAGAAGGATAAACTCAATTAATACAATATAGACTTTGGAGACAACATCGAGACAACATCAAGGGTGGGGTTATCTAGTATGTCTATGGTTTTACACAGCCTTACACTCCCAAGTCAATTCTATAATCCAATCTGATAGTCTGAGTAATTCTCTCAGAGAGAGATATGAAACCAAGCCACTTCCATACACCAACTTTCTGTCACTGTCGGCTTCCTGCCCAAACCATGTCAGGAACATGGAGAGAAAGGCTTTGGGAGCTCCATGCCTCTGGCAAACTGGGAGCCATGGCATTTCAACATGTATTCCCCTGAAAGGTAATTCATTGGATTTAGGAACAGATGGTGTGAGCCGTTTACCAAGGGGTTTGAAATGGGAATGTCAATGCATTCTGTTTTCCCTGTCATATTAGGCAAAAGTGGAATCAACAGAGACGTAATGAACTCTAAGTACACAGACGTACACTTGTGCGTGTCATTCTCAATCTTTCGTAAGTTGAGAGTTGTGATCATTTTGCATAATCAAGAGTTCTTCAGTTGAGTCTTCAAGCAAGCCAATGTAATGCTCTTTACTCATATTGATTATATTAGCATAGTTCTTTAGTTTAGAATTTGTAGACTACATATATATCTCTTCACATACATATTAACTGTTTGGCTTCATCATATCTCTCATGAGTTGTAATAATTTCACATCACCCTTGTTTTCCAGTAGATAATCTCAAAGACACTGGATATTTAGTGTAGGTCTAACAAGGACAAAGCCAGCTGAACTTTTCAGAGTCAAATGGAGCAGAAACTGCAGGACTGTCTGTTTGTGTCCCATTTTAATGAAGTGAAGTTGCCTTCAGCTTGAATGTGAGTAGAGCAGCAATGAATTTATTACATTCACAAAAAACTGCTGAGATCCAAGTCTCTCCCTCTCAGTGTGTAACAGTACTATACTTTGTGGTTGTACAAAGGAGATGAGAGAAGGACTGAAAATATTTCATAAGGCCGCAGGGCCAGACGGATTACCAGGACGTGTACTCCGAGCATGCGCTCACCAACTGGCAAGTGTCTTCAGTGACATTTTCAACATGTCCCTGACTGAGTCTGTAATACCAACATGTTTCAAGCAGACCACCATAGTCCCTGTATCCAAGAACCCTAAGGTAACCTGCCTAAATGACTACCGACCCATAGAACTCACGTCTGTAGCCATGAAGTGATTTGAAAGACTGGTCATTTGTATTTGTATTTGTATTTATTTATTATGGATCCCCATTAGCTGCCAAGGCAGCAGCCACTCTTCCTGGGGTTCAGCAATATTAAGGCAGTTTATACAATTTTAAAAACATTACAATACATTCCTCAGACCCCTACTCCACCACTACCAAAAATATACAGCACAAAACACATGTGTACATGTGTGTGTATGCTATTGTGTGTGTGTGTATGCACCTATGTTCGTGTTGCTTCACAGTCCCCGCTGTTCCATAAGGTGTTTTTTTTTTAATCTGTTTTTGAAATCTAATTTTACTGCTTGCATGATTTACTTGATGTGGAATAGAGTTCCATGTAGTCATGGCTCTATTTAGTTATGTGTGCCTTGCAAGGTCTGTTCTGGACTTGGGGACTGTGAAGAGATCTCTTGTGGCATGTCTTGTGGGGTATATATGGGTGTCCAAGCTTTGTGCCAGTAGTTCAAACAGACAGCTCAGTGCATTCAACATGTCAATACCTCTGTTAAATATAAGCAGTGATGAAGTCAATCTCTCCCCCACTTTGAACCAGGAGAGATTGACATGGATATTATTAATATTTGCTTTCTGTATACATCCAAGAGCCATCCGTGCTGCCCTGTTCTGAACCAATTGCAATTTTCCTGTCCATTTTTGTGGCACCTGACCACATGACTGAACAGTAGTCCAGGTGCGACAAAACTAGGGCCTGTAGTACCTGCCTTGCTGACAGTGCTGTCAAGAAGGTAGAGTAGCGCCTTATCATAGACATACTTCTCCCCATCTTAGCTACTGTTGTATCAATATGTTTTGACCTGGTCGACTTGCTCAATTTCCACATTATTTATTACACAATTTAGTTGAGGTTTAGTGTTGCAGTCATTTCAGTCGCCGTAGTAGTAGCTGACGTGTATAGTGTAGAGTCATCCGCATACATAAACATTCTGGCTTTCCTCAAAGCCAGCGGCAATTCATTACGAAAGATTGAAAAGAGTAATGGGCCTCAACAGTTGTGTTGGGGAATTACTGATTCTACCTGGATTATGTTGGAGAGGTTTCCATTAAAGAACACCCTCTGTGTTCTGTTAGACAAGTAACTCTTTATCCACAATATAGCAGGGGGGGTAAAGCTATAACACATAAGTTTTGCCAGCAGCAGACTATGATCGAGAATGTCAAAGGCCACACTGAAAAACAGCCCCCAATCTTTTCATCATCAATTTCTATCAGCCAATATTGCCAATACAAGTCATTTGTGTAAGTGCTGTGCTTGTTGAATGTCCATCTCTATAAGAATGCTGAAAGTATGATGTCAAGTTGTTTACTGTAAAATAGCATTGTATCTGGTCACGCAATTTTTTCCAAAAGTTTACTAAGGGTTGGTAACAGGTGGATTGGTTGGCTTTTTGAGCCAGTAAATGGGGCTTTACTATTCTTAGGTAGCGGAATGACTTTTGCTTCCCTCCAAGCCTGAGGGCACACACTGTCTAGTAGTCTTAAATGGAAGATGTGACAAATAGGACTGGCAATATTGTCTGCTATTATCCTCAGTAATTCTCCATCCAATTTGTCTTGTCATTGTTGATAGACAACAATCATTTGTTTTACCTCTACAGTCTTTAGAAAAAGTTTCAGGCTTGTTTTTGTTATTTAAATAAGCTAGAATTTGTAGTTTTTCGAAGTGGCTCAAATTTTGGCTATAGTATTGTGGCGCTGGTCGGTGTGAGGGCGTGCACTTCGTTATTCATCTCCAGTAATGAACACACTATTCTCCGTCTTAAATTTGATTGTTTATTTACATATTAGGGTACCTGAGGATTGATTAGAAACGTTGATTGACTTGTTTGGACGAAGTTTATTGGTAACCTTTGGGATTCATTTGTATGCATTTTGAACGAGGGAAACCGGTGGATTACTGAATCAAGCGCGCCAACTAAACAGACTTTTTTTAGGATATAAAGGACTTTATCGAACAAAAGGACCATTTGTTATGTAGCTGGGACTCTTGGGATTGCAAAAAGAGGAAGATGTTCAAAGGTAAGTGATTTATTTTATAGCCATTTCGTGACGCCTCTGCTTGTTTGGAAAATGTTTGTCATGCTTTTGTATGCGGGGGGCTGTCCTCAGATAATCGCATGGTATGCTTTCGCCGTAAAGCCTGTTTGAAATCTGACAAAAGCGGATGGATTAACAAGAAGTTAAGCTTTGAAACGATGTAAGACACTTGTATTTTCATGACTGCTTAACACTTCTTTAAAAACATTTTAAAGCATTGTTGGTTAAGGGCTTGTAAGTAAGCATTTCACTGTAAGGTGAACCTGTTGTATTCAGCGCATGTGACAAACACAATGTTATTTGATTTAACGGCACAATAAGATTCAGCAAAACATGAACCGATTTCAAGTTAATTGATTCCTTCATCCAACAGTGTAACACAATGTTACATCACATTTTTCTAATGTCAAAACACGTGCATTGCCTTTCTTGCCTCAAGTATCATTCTTCACTTCTAAAAACACTCTACTCCTTTCCAGGCAACAACCTTGAACCCCGGCCCACTCTCTCCCTCTCTGTCTGCTCCTATCTTATCCTCACCATTGATGGTGGTGTTCTCACACTTTTGTCATAGCCAAAGTGGTCTTTTCAGTGCATCCTCAACAGACTTATTTTGCTGTTCACACCTCTGTTTCCTGCTCCCACTCTCAGGATCCCTGGCAGGCGGGCTGCAAACAGAGAAATGCAGGAGATCCAAACAAGTTTCTTCAGTTCTGATTGCCATCACTCCAGCTTTCCTCATCATCCCTCCTTCATCACACACCTCAACCCTTAAAACCTCACATTTTCTACCAACTCTTACACAATCTGAACTACCAATACCCGTCAGAGTTGCAAACCAATTTTTTCTCTTCTCTCTCTCTCTCATCTCTCCAACCACCTCCTCCCTCCCCTGTTCCTCTCCATCCCACCACCTGCTCCACTTCAGTCTCCCCTCTCTCCACTTGTTTTTCACTTTCTGATGATGTTTCCTCCTCATCTTTCACTGCGGCAATGACTATGATTCACATTATTTGGCTCCAGAAAGGATACTTCCTGCACCACTTTGAGCCATTTTTCAACTGACTCTTGACCCCCAGCACTTTAACCTTGGCCCTCCGCGGTCGTTTCCGTGTTTATTGTTCCCCCATTTTTCACCACTCATAGCTGGTTTTGTGAATTGAAACTCTGACTATGAAAAAAAATGCTTATTCAGGTTTACATATAAATTTGATCTGCCACGGCTGATTTAGAGAACTAGATTTGTGAAACAGATTTGAACTAGGTCAGATTTGAAAGTTGTCTAAACTACTTGTTGACAATATTTGTCCTTCAGATCAAGTTTGTCAGGATGACAGGATGACATAAGAACCCTTACCGTGTGAGTACGGAACAGAGCAATACAGGGAACTTTCTCCCCATGTCTCATTACATTGCATTGTTGGATTTTATTTATTCCTGAAGGAAAACAGATGTTATCATTGACCCACCCAGTAAAGCTAAATTAATATGCGTGATTAATTCATTTGCATGGTTGGAAAACATTAGCAGTTAGCATGACATGGCAATGAACACCGTATCATGCCTTGTCCCTCATGACGTACTCTTCTGAGATTCCGCACTACATTAATGCAGTCACTATTATTCTAAACTAAAAGTTCAGGTCTGAACCTCCTAATCAAGAGCTGTGTTGCGTTCAGCTTATTCTTATTATTGTTTTGAATTAGCATAACTTGTCAATTTGCACAGAGGGTTGCATTGTAGGTGGTGGAGTACATGACGGTAAATGGTGTAAACTGTCTGAGACCTTACGGTTTCTCGTGCCTCAGTCCTCTCTTTATCACACATAATGTTTTATGATGGAATATAATCACTTTGATTCAGAGGCCAAAATTATAACTTACAAGCATTCGAGAGAGACAAGGTGATTTCATGGCAAGTAACACCTGGGTAAAATGCACATTTAACCCTTGGTTCTAAAAATATATTGCAAATTATCTTTCACAGTCTAAGAATGGAATCAGACGGTACAAGATGGTATATTCCTTAAACACTTGGTCACTAGACATTTTTGTCACTGCACATTGACACATGGTGATATTATTACTGCTATGCTTTTTAGGGAGAAGGGGGGGGGGGTACCAACTGTCAAATCAAATCAACTGGGTACCAACTGGGCTCCAATCCCAAAGGTCCTACCATTCATAGCTACTGTCACTTTGGCACAGATTGTCCAGTGAAATAAACAACTACATGAATCCTGAAAAACAGATTAAGTGAGCATACCAACTGATCAGGTTTCTGAACATTGGTAATTATTTAAACGGTAATAACGTATTAATTAGTGACAGAAGTACTTAGCTACATGAAATGACTTCTAAGATGCTTCAGCACGAACACAAACATTTGAGGAAATGCACCAGAGACAAACTATATCTCTACAGTACAGTAACCCCCCCAGTACAGTAAGAAGTTTCTTAAAAAGAAGGGAGGGGTGGGGTGGAGCAACGATAGGGGTCTCTCTACAGTCGACACGAAGCATTTTGCTACACCGCAATAACATCTGCTAAATATGTGTATGTGACCAATACATTTTAATTGATTTAGGAATCGTTAGACTTCCTAAAATGACCCAAAACTGCTTCAATAAACAGACCTCGAAAACAGATTTCTAACCAATTATTTCTAGTACTTTATTTTACAGTACTATTTCCAGTGGTATTTACCTAGTATTTCCTAGGAAACTAGGTGGTAACCATGGGTACATTATGGTACTTCAAAAAAATCCCACAGAATTAATATCTACCTGCTATAGTACATGATCTCCAGTGGTGCTTCTGAACCAACATACTCACCTATAGGTGTTTTACACATGTGATACTGTACATCAGCATTGATGAGTCTGGTATAATTGGTACATTTCTAAAAGTTACCCTGCCAGACCTGGAGACAAAGACAGAGAGCCGTTACATCCAGTCATCAATACACTCAATGTATTTAAGGCATCCTCAGATCTCTGTGCTCTCTCAGGGGAGGCCACGGTTCAATATCCACCGCATTGATTTTATTTCAGGCCCTGGCCACAAAAGCTGAAAACATTTCATCTGCTTGATTCATTTTGTATTTAAATTCCCATATTAACTCCCACAAGAAGGGACCTGCCAGGACCATGGTCGACCACTGACAGGTACCATTTTCTACACACTGCTAAAGATACACAAGTCACAATGGTTGAACTAAAGGACTGAATTGCAAACCCCACAGCAATAGTAGTCGATAAGGCTACATGGCTAGCTCAAATTACTGTAGTTCAGAAAGACGTGTGAAGAAACTCTAAACATCTGAGCGAGCAGACTGTCAGACAGTTCAGTTTTTCCCTAGTCTTTACAGTATGTGGCTGGCAAGCTGTACAATATTTTCATCTGATTCGTAATAGAATGCCAAATGTCATCTTTCCCATGCCGATTATGTTGGTTAAGGCGAGCCATCAGAGAGAAAATGGTGTCCGCAAGATAAAAACAGGAGGCAGGACTCTGGGATCCTGTTGATCATCTCTATCCCCTAAAAGCTCTCTAACAAGATCAGGGATTGAGTTATCCCCATTGTGAACGAAGGAGACCTTATCTCTGAAACCAATTACTGAGTATTGCTTGAATACTGTTTTCTAAGGGGGTGACTCACTCTCACACAGCATGCTGACACAGACCCCTAGCAAGGCAAAAGAACAGCGATACCTTTCATTTTAATTTAATTTTACTAGGGATGATATCAAACAAGAAAATGCCTTAACTCTGTACTTGTCTTCTAAGCATCCTATCCTTGACGGGAGAAAAACGCTCTTGAGATTGTTTTCTGGCATCCCGTTTGATAAGGCCCGCAAGATTTTTTTTCTCCAGTGAGAGAATAGAATACACTCTTAAGGCTACAGTATATCTAATACTACGTGATATTAGAATAATAATAATTTGGTGGGTGCTGATATTCGTCCTATTTCACACATGTACAAGCGTATTAATGCACCCCATGAGACACCCTGGAGACTGGGGTCATGGCCAGGTTTTATTAGTTCAGCATGATATTACCTAATAAAGAAGAGGTGCTATAGGAAGGTCAGTATTTTGTCATGCCTTTCTGAACTGCAACATAAAAGTGCAAGGATCTTATAGAAAGCATCATTTTCAAGATCATCATCCTTGAACAACATGATGTTGTCAATATGACCACCACTTCCATTGTTTTATTTCATGTCAACTTCATACCCAGTCCATTAGGCCTACATCATATAAGACAGAGGGCTTGACTATGGGTACAAACTGAATCGGTACTGGGGACTGAACAGTATGCGGGCTGAACTAAGTTTGGACTATTTTAGGAAGAGGGAGGAAAATGTATTTAATGAGTCCCCTATCAGTGGTTATCTAATGATGAAGCGCCTGTCTCTGTCTCTTGGTTTTAAAATATTTAGATTTACCATTTAGATTTGACCATTCACCTCACAGAGCTCTAAACCAGGCTTCTCCTCAGGCCTACAGAGGGGGAGGAGAGGAAACATGAATGTCCAGGATAATCACAACTACTTCGTACCAAGTTGAATGGGAGCAGAGAGGGCCGGTCTGACAGAAACAGAGAGTGAGAGATAAAGAGAGATGATCTTTCTCTGTAGAGTAGAGCCCTCCAGCCCAGGCCAGACCTGCAGCCCAGTTGAGTCATAGAATTCTACACATCCATTAGTCTAGTCTGACTTTTAATGAGCCAAGTTGCCGTAATTCAAAAGAACCCAGCCAGTGCCAAACAATTTTTATTTTATTTATTTCACCTTTATTTAACCAGGTAGGCAAGTTGAGAACAAGATATTATTTGCAACTGTGACCTGGCCAAGATAAAGCAAAGCAGTTCGACACATACAACAATACAGAGTTACACATGGAATAAACAAACATACAGTCAATAATACAGTTGAAAAAGTCTATATACAGTATGTGCAAATGAGGTAGGATAAGGGAGGTAAGGCAATAAATAGGCCATAGTGGCGAAGTAATTCTTATATAGCAATTAAACACTGGAATGGTAGATGTGCAGAAGAAGAATGTGCAAGTAGAGATACTAGGGTGCAAAGGAGCAAGAATAATAAATAAATACAGTATGGGGATGAGGTAGTTGGATGGGCTATTTACAGATGGGCTATGTACAGGTGCAGTGATCTGTGAGCTGCTCTGACAGCTGGTGCGTAAAGCTGGTGAGGGAGATATGAGTCTCCAGCGTCAGTGATTTTTGAAGTTCGTTCCAGTCATTGGCAGCAGAGAACTGGAAGGAAAGTCGGCTGAAGGAAGAATTGGCTTTGGGGGTGACAAGTAAGATATACCGGCTGGAGCACATGCTGCTATGGTGATCAGTGAGCTGAGAGAAGGCGGGACTTTACCTAGCAGAGACTTGTAGATGACCTGGAGCCAGTGGGTTTGGTAACGAGTATGAAGCGAGGGCCAGCCAACGAGAGCGTACAGGTCGCAGTGGTGGGTAGTATATGGGGCTTTGGTGACAAAACAAATGGCACTGTGATAGACTGCATCCAATTTGTTGAGTAGAGTGTTGGATGCTATTTTGTAAATGACATCGCCGAAGTCGAGGATCGGTAGGATGGTCAATTTTACGAGGGTATGTTTGGCAGCATGAGTGAAGGATGCTTTGCTGCGAAATAGGAAGCCGATTCTAGATTTAATTTTGGATTGGAGATGCTTAATGTGAGTCTGGAAGGAGAGTTTACAGTCTAACCAGACACCTAGGTGTTAGTAGTTGTCCACATATTCTATGTCAGAACCGTCCAGAGTAGTGATGCTGGAGGTAGTGCATTTAGTTTTACTTGCATTTAAGAGCATTTAGCTGCCATGGAAGGAGAGTTGTATGGCATTGAAGCTCGTCTGGAGGTTAGATAACACAGTATCCAAAGTAGGGCCAGAGGTATACAGAATGTTGTCGTCTGTGTAGCGGTGGATCAGAGAATCACCAGCAGCAAGAACGACATCATTGATGTATACAGAGAAAAGAGTCGGCCCGAGAATTGAACCCTGTGGCACCCCCATAGAGACGGCCAGAGGTCCGGACAACAAGCCCTCCGATTTGACACACTGAACTCTATAAGAGAAGTAGTTGATGAACAAGCCGAGGCAATCATTTGAGAAACCAATCAAAGTGGAGAGAATGTTTAACCACATATTATTAGGAGAGGAGAAGTAGGAGGAGGAGGACAGATAAAGAAAGAAAGAAAGAAAGAAAGAAAGAAAGAAAGAAAGAAAGAAAGAAAGAAAGAAAGAAAGAAAGAAAGAAAGAAAGAAAGAAAGAAAGAAAGAAAGAAAGAAAGAAAGAAAGAAAGAAAGGATGACCCCGTCTCTGTTGAGTTGTTTAATTGTAGTCCTGTGAGAGCCATCTGAAAATACTGTCAATGTCTAGTGCTACAGCCATCGCAGCGCATAAATGAAATAGAAAATAAAACTGGCAGATATACTGTAATATGCAGTCACTGGAAAGAACAGGGGGTTAATCAACTTCCTCCCACCCCTCCACCACTCTGAATAAAAAATCTACAAACTGATAGGGGGAAATACTAACTTTATGAGCCAGGGCAAAAGTATCCATTAACCACCTTATATAACCATCAAGTACTTGATTGAACGTATTGTCTTAGAACACGGTGCAAAACGAAAGCCTGATTCAACGCAGCTCATGTACCGCTTGCTGTTTGCTTAATGAGGACGATTGAGCAAAAGTTTAGACAAGAGAAAGAGTTTACAAGGTTGGATGTGCACCCAATGTGTTGGAATCGAACAAACTTTGCTACAGTAAAGACATTTACAACCTAATTAGACTCAGTATCAGAAACATTAAGACTATAAGTCGTCATCATAAACTAAAGGATAAGGATTCCATACAGATGTAGGATCTTCATTTGACCAATATTCAGTCATTGCAAAATAATCCTGTAGAAAGAGGATTTGAATGTTTAGTCCACAATGTTGCTTGATCGGTGGTTAGCTATAAGCTGGTCAAAAGAATGCTACATGAAATGTCGAAATCTGTTAATATAACCGTGTGATATGGTGGATTTTCAGTGAATTCCTATAAATCAGCAACAAAATAGTGATCAAATTAAGATCCTACATCTGTATGCAGTATATTGAATTATGGTATGATGTTACTGTTGCCTACAAATGCTTGGACCTCTGAGTCTGCTTTAGAATAATGATTAAAGTTTAATGAAATGTGGACAAATTTAAAGCTTTTAAAAAGACAAATATAGCACAGTTCTTCAAAACACTGTGTTTTAATTGCTCATTATTTTTGGTGATTATTCCATTTGAATTAAATTATCAAGCTAATCAGTGTGGGGAGTCATTAGAATGCCCATTGTTAGTCCTCTGTGTGCACTTGCACTGCCGAGCATAACGGGAAAATGAAATGTCCACTGAGGTGACTGACTGAGTAATCCTGCTGGCTTGACTCTGAAGCTAAACATAGTTGGTCCTGGTCGGTCCCTGGATTGGAGACCAGATGCTGCTGGAAGTGGTGTTGAAAGGCCAGTAGGAGGCACTCTTTCCTCGGGTCTAAGGCGATCCCAATGCCCCAGGATAGTGATTGGTGACATTGCCCTGTGTAATGTGCCGTCTTTCAAACGGGACAATAAACGGGTGCTCTGACTCTCTGTGGTCACTAAAGATAACATGGCACTTATCGTAAGAGTAGGGGTTAACCCCGGTGTCCTTGCTAAATTCCCAATCTGACCCTCATACCATCATGGCCACCTAATCATCCCCAGCTTCCAATTGGCTCATTCATCCCCATCCTCTCCACTGAAACGATTTCCCAGGTTGTAGCTGTAAATACAAATGTGTTCTCAGTCAAAGGACTATGTCCAAAATAACTCCCTATGAAGTGCACTACTTTTGATCAGATCCCTTTGGGCCCGGGTCAAAAGTAGTGCACTATATAGTGATTAGAGGACAATTTCAGAAGCACAAAGGGCACCCAGGGTCAACAACAACAAATGAAAGAAAACAATATTGCCACTGAGATACAGATAACTTGCCAAGATCAGTTTCCGATTCCAACAAATGTCCTTACAATCTTAGAATATATGAACAGTATTCTGTGTCTGTGAGCACAGGAATATTTTTTATGACATTATCACAGCTGGCCAGCCCTTCAGAAGAGATATTCCTCAAGAGGGGAGATACATTAGTCATTAAGTGCAAACCGCAATGGGGCCCTAAGGGGAGGGGAGTCAATAACTAACAATGTGTCAGTCCACAGGAGATCTGCATGAAGAAAACACTAACAAGGTACTGGAGCTAACCGCTAGCCAGATTGTCGCGGCAACAGTCTAAATTTGGTTCTATATATTATAGGTCTCTTTTGTCAATTTGAATGTAGCCTATATGCAGTCCCTCAGAACCCAACATGCAGCAATAAACATTGTTATTTCCTAGTCTGAAAGAAAGTGGTGTTTCTTCAAAGAATCCACAATACATACTCTAGTCATTCAATGTATGGAAATGCAAAGAAGTTTTTTCAAATATGTTACTTTGCTGTTTTGTAGGCTTTAATTACCTCCATAATGTCAATGTACATGTCAATCTACCTTATTCTCACATGAAGTTTTCCCTCACATCTTCGCTCCAAAGTATCACTTTGTCTACAAGAATTGAAAATATAGAGCACACCTTCCAGTTTCACTCTGTATGGTTAATTGCTCCACCACCTAGTGAAACTGAGTGGATCTGCCCCAGAATGGAGGCCCACTATAACACACTGAGAGAAAAGCACTGCCAGGCTTGTCTTACACCCACACCAAGAAGACTAATTGGTCTTTTAAAAGGAAGAGGGAGACCTGATCCAAGATCAGCATTGTGCTTAGTTTCTTTTTGAATGTGTTACCTGGGTCACTTAGATATTTAGTCTATATTACATCAGATGTATAGTGTTATGGTTTGCTTTAGCTGTAGCTAGTGGGCACCAACTGAGCTTAGAGCACTTTGTGATGACACCAATGTCTAACACAGCATATGGTTGACTTATGAAATGTGACAATACATTTTTGAAAGAAGTTTGACCTAACTATGAATATCTCTATACATTCCTCCATGTTGTCACCACATTTTCCATCTCTCTATCAATAGCTCATACATTATGCACCATCAATACCCCATACAGTATCCACCATCAATACCCCATACATTATCCACCATCAATACCCCATAGAGTATCCACCATCAATACTCCATACAGTATCCACCCTCAATACCCCATGCAGTATCCACCATCAATTCGTTCTCCCTTTGTTATCTAGACCAAACAAAATGAATGGTCCCAGGAGAACGCGCTAGCAACAACAGGAGGATGTCGGCCCTTGGGGGCAGAATCCTAATGACTTGGAAATAAATATATAATATAACTCTATATAAATATAGAATGTGATCCCTTCATTAATTATAGCAGGGAGACTGCTGAGAAGAGTGTTTCCTCTCACATCGCACCAACACTGCAACCCTCTCTCATCATATTGGAGGAATTTGAGGAAGGAATGGTGGCGTCTGGGGTATTGATGATGGATACTGTATGGGGTATTGTGTTTTCTGTATTTATTTGGTCAGGCCAGGGTGTGACATGGGTTTATTTTGTGTTGTGTTTATGTATGGGGGTTTTTCGTAGGTTTTGGGATAATGGCTTAGTGGGGTGTTCTAGCAAAGTCTATGGTTGCCTGAGGTGGTTCTCAATCAGAGGCAGGTGATTCTTGTTGTCTCTGATTGGGAACCATATTTAGGCAGCCATATTCTTTGAGTGGTGATTGTTCCTGTCTTTGTGTTAGTTGTCACCAGATAGGCTGTATAGGTTTTCACGTTCCGTGTGTTGTTTTTGTATTTTTCGTTTTCATCGTATTAAAGATGTATCATATTAACCACGCTGCATTTTGGTCCGACTCTCTTTCGACGGAGGAAAACCGTAACATCTGTAAACATGGAAAATGAATGAGGAACATTTTTATAGGTTTAATTAAATGACAGGGATAAGAACATAAAAAGCTAAGGGCAAATGCATTATTCCATGTATTAAGAGGTTGGTTATTGTTGGCTATTGTTTCAAAGGAACAATGGTTTAATGTTAAAATGCATTTTGGGATGTCATTTTGTTTCACAAGCTGTTATGTTGTGCTGAGCAAGAGTAATGACAGTGGACTATCACACCCTGATCTGTTTCACCTGTCCTTGTGATGGTCTCCACCCCCCTCCATGTGTCGCCCAGCCTCCCCATTATCCTCTGTGTATTTATACCTGTGTTCTCTGTTTGTCCGTTGCCAGTTTGTCTTGTTTGTCAGGTCAACCAGCGTTTTTTGTTCTCAGCTCCTGCTTTTCGACCTTTGCCTGT
Organism: Oncorhynchus tshawytscha; assembly: GCF_018296145.1. Classification (NCBI taxonomy): domain Eukaryota; kingdom Metazoa; phylum Chordata; class Actinopteri; order Salmoniformes; family Salmonidae; genus Oncorhynchus; species Oncorhynchus tshawytscha. The sequence goes on from NC_056460.1 coordinate 13,768,357, forward strand.
CCTGACTCTGAGCCCACTGCCTGACCTTGAGCCTCCCTTACGACCTGTACCTTTGCCCACCTGTACTTTTGACCCACCTCTGGAATGTTGACCTCTGCCTACCCTGACCCTGAACCTTCCTCCAATCCGCTACCTTTGCCCCACCTCTGGTTTACTGACCCCTGCCAGCCTTGACCTGACTATTGCCGGCCCCTGTTGGAATATTAAACCATTGTCAATTTGACATCTCTGCATCTGGGTCTTACCTTGATTCCTGATAGTGGACATTGTTTAGGAAGCATACTACTGGCAAAAAAATTTATATACAGTATATATTGTGTGTGTGTGTGTGTTCAATAACAAAAAATGACCAGATGGTCATTACAATAATTATTTACATATTGTAGCATTGGGCAAGTCCATTCATATTCCCTTGCCCAACACCCATATGCATTTACATCATACAGCATAAGCATTGGAGCAGCCAGAGCTGTTGATATTGACAATTGGAAGATCATAGGCCTTTAAGTGAGGCTTTCCACATCACAGCATCAACCAATTCAAACTGCCAACTAAAACACATGAATCAGCCCACTGATTCAGAAAGAGGTGAACTTTTCACACTGTGACTGCATTCTGAATGGCACCCTATTCCATAGTGAACTACTTTTGACCAGAACCCTTTGGGCCTTGGTGACAAATAGTGTACTATATAGGGAAAGGGATGCAACCTGTGTATACATGACTTCTCTGGTAGATTGGGGCTTTTGAAGCCCATCTGAAATGAGTGCTCAGTCATTAGTGAGAAGTGATTGCTCAGTCATTAGTGTGAAATGAGCGCTCAGTCATTAGTGTGAAATGAGTGCTCAGTCATTAGTGTGAAATGAGTGCAGTCATTTCAGAAAAGTGCTCGTCGGTGACAAAATTACACATGGGAGTAATTGAGGGAGGATAAGGTGTGAATTATGAGGAGCAGACTGACAGGTGAAGACAGAACTATTTTCTAAAAGTATTAGTTAGATGTATACAAAAATAACCAAGGGAAAGCAAAGGACAATATGAAATCCAACTGATACAGTATTTCACTGATGGAATCTTGATGAATTAATCCTGAAACATCAAGATAAATGAAACATACTGCACATTACTAAAAATCAAGAACAAAGACAGTGGAAATCATCTAAAATGACTTACAGGCCTCCTTATTCAGAATATACACATTTTCATTCCACAGAACACAATCCTCACTTCTATAATTGTTTCATAACTCCCTGGTAAAAACAAGCGCCCTGTTCTCTCCCCACTGGCCAGGTGTTGCAGACCATGTGACCTAGGTCAGCACTGTGCTGCCTGAGAACCATGGTTCTACAGCATAGGTGTAACGAAAACAGGGGGAGACAGAGCTAGTTTCAAGCGCAGGGCGCAGCAGATGTTTATTGAAAAGGACCACAGGAGGAGGCAGGTAGCTGGGTCCAGGGGCAGGCAGAAGGTCATACACAGGGGGTCCAAAAGGGCAACAGTACAGGCAGGGAAAAGGCTAGTAACGCTGTCTGGGAGATCAGGCAATAGGTAGATAACAGGAAATCTGATAGGCTAAAGTATAGACAGGGAAAGGCATTGCTAGTGGAGCAGGCAAAAACTATCATGCACGGGAGTAAGTACATCACAGGGGAAAACCGAGCTCAGAAAGCTGTGTGTCACAACACAAACAATACCTCACAGTGATGGGGTGCAAAGAACTGAACTAAATTGTGTGTGATGATGACATACAGGTGTGTGAACAGGTGATTAGAATTCAGGTGATTGGGATCTGGAGAGTGAGCTGCATTCAGGGGTTCTAAGTGTTTGAGGGTGTGAGTTGGAAGCGGACGTCACAGTAGGAGGTGAAAACCGGGCAGATGTTTTGAACAAATCACAGAATGTCCTTCCATGTATGATTATAATACCATGGTGTACTATCTAGATCAATGTTGTCCCATTCTGGCCATGGGAACACAAACTATTATTTCAGCCCTGCACTATCACCTGATTCAACTTTACAAGGGTTTGATGATTAGATCATTCGTGCAATCAGGTGTGTTAGTGCTAGGCTGGAACAAAACCCTGCCCATGCTGTGGGTCCCCAGGACCAGGATTACATAACAGTGATCAAGACAGAGTGAAACCCTTACAGAATGTAAGAGCTACTGTAATATCATCCTGTATCCAATATGTTATATGTGGACCAGTACAGTTTACAACAGAAGTGAAAAGCCACATTGCAACGTTGTACCTGTCCTCTAGGGAGCAGCAGCAGGTACATGAAAGGAGATGAGAGGAGCTTGATTGTGCATCAGCGTTCTCTTTGACTGATGGAAGGAAGACCTTTAGCTAGCTAGCCTGGGGGGGTAGAGGAACTATCAGCTACAACCTCCCTCGCTACTTCCCACAGGACTCTCTTACTCCCTCCCTCTCTCTCTCTCCCTCCTTCATAAATACAGTTTAAGAAGGTCTGAGTGCCAACAGTCATGTACTGCTATGGCATCAAAGAGGGAACATCGCTGGATCAAGTATATCACAGTGATGCCAGTTTTTCCCCACGATTGCTGGCATCATACCATCAGCTATGGCCCGAAACATGAGTATCTAAGCCTATACTCAGAATAGATTATTTTTATGGGTCTTGTTAGAGTGAGTTATAGGCAGAGAAGACAAGCATGAAATATGTGGATATCATGCAGTACTCTATAACTGAATACAACATCAATATTATCAAGACTCCACATAAACACACCACAGCCAGGGGTGGATTGGCCATCTGGCAATTCTGGCAAATGCCAGATGGGCTAGACCATTTTTTAGTTGGGTGGGCTGGTCATAATTGACATACACAAACAGAAAAAAGTAATATGAAAAAAAAAAATGTGACATGGCATCAGCAAAGAGACCTGCTCTGACTCTGTCATCAATTAGACAGACAAGATCATGGATGGTAAAACGGAAAGGGTGCCAATAAACGTACAGTAGAAAGAGCACATTCTACATTGTCACCTCACTCATTGTGAGTTAGCAGCACAAACAGTGATGTTGGCTGGTGTGGATAAAATGACAGGGATGAATTCTTGTCCCAGTTCACCCCTGACTACAGCACACCATTATGTAGATCAAACAGGTATCACTGCATGATTAAAAACCGTGGTGACACTTCAGTCATCGGTAACCCTAATATATCAATCACTGACCTTGATCTAAAAATTGTGAATTATAACTAAAATAATTAACATGCACTAATTAACTGCAAGGTACCTTTGTGCAAAATAAGGAGTTTTATAGAATTTGAAGATTTGGTATATCGCTGGTATATCAAATATACCAGCAAAAACTTGAAGGTCCTCGTTAATTACAAGATTAATACCCTTTGTTTGGCCTCATTTCCTTTCCCCACATAGAAAGAGAGGGAGAGCAGAATGAGAGAATGGGAGGAAAGAAATAGAAAGAGAGTAATGGAGAGAAAAATAGGGAAAGAGAGTGGAAAAGGGAGGGAAAGAGAGAGTGGAAAGAGTGGAAAAGAGAGGCAAAGAGAAGGAAAGAGAGAGGCAAACAGAAGGAAAGAGTGTGGAAAAGAGAGGGAAAGAGAGGGAAAGAGAGTGGAAAAGAGAGGGAAGGAGTGGAAAAGAGAAGGAAAGAGGGAAAGAGAAGGAAAGAGAGTGGAAAAGAGAGGGAAAGAGATTAAAAAAAAGAGGGAAAAGGAGGGAAAGAGAATAGAAAAGAAAAGGGAGGGAAAGAGAAAAGGAGAAAAGAGGGAAAGAGAGTGGAAAAGAATGGGAGGGAAAGAGAGGGAAAAGGGAGGGAGGGGAAAGAGGGAAGGGAAAAGAGAGGAAAAAGAGAGGGAAAGAGAATGGAAAAGGGAGGGAAAGAGAATAGAAAAAAGGGAAAGAGAATAGTGGAAAAGAGGAGGGAAAGAGAGTGGAAAAGATGTGGAAAAGAGAAGGAAAGAGAGTGGAAAAGAGAGGGAAAGAGAGTGGAAAAGAGGAAAAGAGAGGGAAAGAGAAAGAGAATAGAAAAGAGGGAAAGAGAGTGGAAAAGGGAGGGAAAGAGAGTGGAAAAGGGAGGGAAAGAGAGTGGAAAAGAGAGGGAAAGAGAGTGGAAAAGAGAGGAAAGAGAATGAAAAAGAAAGATGGAAAAAGAGAGTGGAAAAGAGAGGGAAAGAGAGGAAAGAGAGTGGAGAAGAGTGGAAAAGAGAAGGAAAGAGAATGGAAAAGAGAAAGGAAAGGAAAGAATGGAAAAGAGAAGGAAAGGAGAAGGAAAGAGAGTGGAAAAGAGAAGGAAAGAGTGAAAAGAGAAAGAGAGTGGAGGAAAAAGAGAAGGAAAGGAAAAAAGAGAAGGAAAGAGTGAAAGAGAAGGAAAGAGAGTGGAAAAGAAGGAAAGAGAGAGGAAAGAAAGAGAGTGGAAAAGAGAAGGAAAGAGAAAGAGAGTGGAAAAGAGAAAAAGAGAGGGAAAAGAGAGGGAAAGAAAAAGTGAGTGGAAAAGAGAAAAAGAGTGGAAAAGAGAAGGAAAGAGAGGAAAAGAGAAGGAAAGAGTGGAAAAGAGAGGGAAAGAGAATGGAAAAGAGAGGAAAAGAGAGTGGAAAAAAGAGAGGGAAAGAGAGTGGAAAAGAGAGGGAAAGAGAGTGGAAAAGAGAAGGAAAGAGAGTGGAAAAGAGAGGGAAAGAGAGTGGAAAAGAGAGGGAAAGAGAATGGAAAAGAGGGGAAAAGAGAATGGAAAAGAGAAGGAAAGAGAGTGAAAGAGAGTGGAAAAGAGAAGGAAAGAGAGTGGAAAAGAGAAGGAAAGAGAGTGAAAGAGAGTGGAAAAGAGAAGGAAAGAGAGTGAAAGAGAGTGGAAAAGAGAAGGAAAGAGAGTGGAAAAGAGAGGGAAAGTGAGTGGAAAAGAGAATGAAAGAGTGGAAAAGAGAAGGAAAGAGAGGGAAAGAGAAGGAAAGAGTGGAAAAGAGAGGGAAAGAGAAAAGAGAGGAAAGAGAATGGAAAAGAGAGGAAAGAGAGGGAAAGAGAAGGAAAAGAGGAGGGAAAGAGAGTGGAAAAGAGAAGGAAAGAGAAAAGAGTGGAAAAGAGAAGGAAAGAGAGAGTGGAAAAGAGAGTGGAAAAGAGAAGGAAAGAGAGGAAAAGGAAAAAAGAGAGGGAAAGAGAGGGAAAAGAGAGTGGAAAAGAGAATGAAAGAGTGGAAAAGAGAAGGAAAGAGAGGGAAAGAGAAAGGAAAGAGAATGGAAAAGAGAGGGAAAGAGAGGGAAAAGAAAAGAGAGGAAAGAGTGTGGAAAAAGAGAGGGAAAAAGAGAATGGAAAAGAGAAAGGGAAAGAGAATGGAAAAGAGAAAGGAAAAAGAGAGTGAAAGAGAGTGGAAAGAGAAGGAAAGAGAAAAGTGGAAAAAAAGAGAAGGAAAGAGAGTGGAAAAGAGAAGGAAAGAGAGGAAAAGAGAGTGGAAAAGAGAAGGAAAGAGAGTGGAAAAGAGAGGGAAAGAGTGAGTGGAAAAGAGGGAAAGAGAAAAGTGGAAAAGAGGGAAAGAGAAAAAGAATGGAAAAGAGAAGGAAAGAGAGTGAAAGAGAGTGAAAAGAGAAGAAAGAGAGTGGAAAAGAGGAAAGGAAAAGAGAGGAAAAGAGAAAAGGAAAGAGAGGAAAAGAGAGTGGAAAGAGAGGAAAGAGAGAGTGAAAAAGAGTGGAAAAGAGAAGGAAAGAGAGTGGAAAAGAGAAGGAAAGAGAGGAAGAAGAAAGAGGAAAAGAGAAGGAAAGAGAAAAAGAGTGAAAGAGAAGTGGAAAAGAGAAAGAGAAAAGAGAGAAAGAGAGGGAAAGAGAGAGAGTGGAAAAGAGAAGGAAAGAGAGTGGAAAAGGAGAGGAAAAGTGAAAGAGAGGAAAAGAGAAGGAAAGAGAGGGAAAGAGGAAAAGAGAAGGAAAAAGGAAAAAGAGAATGGAAAAGAGAAAAAAAAGAGTGGAAAAGAGAGAAAAGAGTGGAAAAGAGAAGGAAAGAGAGTGGAAAAGAGAAAGAGGAAAGTGAGTGGAAAAGAGAATGAAAGAGTGGAAAAGAGAAGGAAAGAGAGGAAAAGAGAGTGGAAAAGAGAAAGAGTGGAAAAGAGAAGGAAAGAGAGTGGAAAAGAGAGGGAAAGAGAATGGAAAAGAGAGGGAAAGAGAGTGGAAAAGAGAAGGAAAGAGAGTGGAAAAGAGAGGGAAAGAGAGTGGAAAAGAGAGGGAAAGAGAATGGAAAAGAGAAGGAAAGAGAGTGAAAGAGAGTGGAAAAGAGAATGAAAGAGAGTGGAAAAGAGAGGGAAAGTGAGTGGAAAGAGAGGGAAAAGGAAAAGAGGAAAGAGAGTGGAAAAGAGAAGGAAAGAGAGTGGAAAAGAGAGGGAAAGAGAGTGGAAAAGAGAGGGAAAGAGAATGGAAAAGAGAAGGAAAGAGAGAAAGAGAGTGGAAAAGAGAATGAAAGAGAGTGGAAAAGAGAGGAAAGTGAGTGAGTGGAAAAGAGAAGGAAAGAGAGGGAAAGAGAAGGAAAGAGAGTGGAAAAAAGGGAAAGAGAGTGGAAAAGGGAGGGAAAGAGAGTGGAAAAGAGAGTGGAAAAGAGAAGGAAAGAGTGGAAAAGAGAAGGAAATAGTGGAAAAGAGAAGGAAAGAGAGTGGAAAAGAGAGGGAAAGAGAGTGGAAAAGAGAAAAAGAAAAAGAGTGGAAAAGAGAAAAGGGAAAGAGAATGGAAAAGAGGGGAAAAGAGAATGGAAAAGAGAAGGAAAAGAGAAGGAAAGAGAGGAAAAGAGAAGGAAATAGTGGAAAAGAGAAGGAAAGAGAAGGAAAGAGAGGAAAGAAAAAGAGAGGAAAGAGAGTGGAAAGAGAGAGAAGGAAAGAGAGTGGAAAAGAGAGGGAAAGAGAGTGGAAAAGAGAGAGAATGGAAAGAGAATGGAAAAGAAAGGGGAAAAGAAAAAAGAGAGTGGAAAAGAGAGGGAAAGAGAATGGAAAAGAGAAGGAAAGAGAAAGAGAGTGAAAGAGAAGGAAAAGAGGGTGGAAAAGAGAATGAAAGAGAGAGAAGGAAAGAGAGGGAAAGAGAGTGGAAAAGAGAATGAAAGAGTGGAAAAGAGAGAAAGGAAAAAGAGAGGAAAGAAAAAGAGAGGAAAGAGAGTGGAAAAAGAGAGGAAAGAAAGAAAGAGAGTGGAAAAGGGAGGGAAAGAGAGTGGAAAAGAGAGTGGAAAAGAGAAGGAAAGAGTGGAAAAGAGAAGGAAATAGTGGAAAAGAGAAGGAAAGAGAGTGGAAAAGAGAGGGAAAGAGAGTGGAAAAGAGAAGGAAAGAGAGTGGAAAAGAGAGGGAAAGAGAGTGGAAAAGAGAGGGAAAGAGAATGGAAAAGAGGGGAAAAGAGAATGGAAAAGAGAAGGAAAGAGAGTGAAAGAGAGTGGAAAAGAGAAGGAAAGAGAGGAAAGAGAAAAAGAGAAAAGAGAAAGAGGGAAAGAAAAGTGGAAAAGAGAAAGGAAAGAGAGTGGAAAAGAGAAGGAAAGAGAGTGGAAAAGAGAAGGAAAGAGAGTGGAAAAGAGCAGGAAAAGAGAGTGGAAAAGAGAAGGAAAGAGAGTGAAAGAGAGTGAAAAGAGAGGAAAGAGAGGAAAGAGAGTGGAAAAGAGAAGGAAAGAGAGTGGAAAAGAGAGGGAAAGTGAGTGGAAAAGAGAATGAAAGAGTGGAAAAGAGAAGGAAAGAGAGTGGAAAAGAGAGGGAAAGAGAATGGAAAAGAGGGAAAGAGAGTGGAAAAGGGAGGGAAAGAGAGTGGAAAAGAGAGTGGAAAAGAGAAGGAAAGAGTGGAAAAGAGAAGGAAAGAGAGTGGAAAAGAGAAGGAAAGAGAGTGGAAAAGAGAAGGAAAGAGAGTGTAAAAGAGGGAAAGAGAGTGGAAGAGGCAGGGAAAGAGAGTGGAAAAGAGAATGGAAAAGAGAAGGAAAGAGTGGAAAAGAGTGGAAAAGAGAAGGAAAGAGAGTGGAAAAGAGAAGGAAAGAGAGTGAAAAAGAGTGGAAAAGAGAAGGAAAGAGAGTGAAAGAGTGGAAAAGAGAAGGAAAGAGAGTGAAAAAGAGAAGGAAAGAGAGTGGAAAAGAGAGGGAAAGAGGGTGAAAGAGAGTGGAAAAGAGAAGGAAAGAGAGTGAAAGAGTGGAAAAGAGAAGGAAAGAGAGTGGAAAAGAGAATGAAAGAGAGTGGAAAAGAGAGGGAAAGTGAGAAAGTAAAAAAGACAGAAAGCAGAAGAGAACGAGAGAAAGAAAGAGAATAGATAAAAAGAGGGAGAACAGAAGAGAAAAAGAGAGACAGAGGGGAGGAATGGAGGGATGATCAGAGGAGCTGAGCGGAGGAGAGGAGAGAGGTTTACTCTGTACAACGGTGGTTAATTACCAGGACAGTTCTAAAACAATCTTCCCTCTCTCCCGCAGTGATCCTCCCCTTCATGCTCCGAGCCAATATCCTACACTTCCACAGCCTCCTGGGGCGGAGACAGATTGTACACCACATCCTGTTACTGGTTATTATCTATCCAGTTGCCTAGTCAATTTATCCCTACCAATATGTACATATCTACTGTACCTAAATTACCTACCCCTGCATATCGACTCGGTATTGGTACCCTGCGTATGTAGCCAAGTTATCGTTACTCATTGTGTAATAATTCCTTGTGCTATTATTTTTGATTTTTATATGATTTCAACAACCAAATAAATTCTCTGCATTATTGGGAAAGGTCCCGAAAGTAAGCATTTCACTGTTAGTCTACACCTTTTGTTTATGAAACATGTGATAAATCACATTTGATTTGATCCCCTATTGGCTGCGTTTAGACAGGCAGCCCAATTCTGATAGTTTTTCACAAATTGGTCAGAGATCAGCTCTGAAAAGGATCTGCTGTGATTCTGCAAATGAAAAATTGCAGAATTTTGCTGCCTGTGTAAACGCAGCCATTGAGGAGCATTTCTAATGTGACCTGACTTTCTCTTTCTACCCTTCTCTGTCCCCCTCTCTCTATTTAAGTGTATTCCAAACTAGAAACTTAATTGGAACTTAAGCTTTAGGACCCATGGCCAATGCATTGGCTTGTATCATATAGTGGGGGGTGACTGCAAAGCCTCCTCCATTTTGGCTCCCTAATTTGGTATTATAATTTATCATCATTCATCTCTCATACCCATAGTGGATTTATGATGACAAAGCTGCAATTACTTTTTGAACTGGGGGAGGCTCCCAACACAGACTTTGTGATGTATGCAATGTTTGTTTCACATGTAAGGATGTTGTTAGATTGGAACCGGAACAAGATCCTGAGGCGCAATTTTTTCTAACAGGTTTCCCTCTCACTCTCTAGCTCTAACTCTCTCTCTCTTTCTCTTCTGCACTATTTTCCTTTACACTGCATATTTTACAATATGGGCCAAATTCATAAGTTGAATTACCTATATTCCGACTGCTTCAAGGCTACTGATAATATCAGACGACATTGTCGTTGATTGTGAGGTAAAGTGAGCCAAACGGTAGGACAAGCTTGACAGGCAAACACAAAGCAGTGATTGGCCAGCAGAAGCCTCAGGCAAGGTGCTGAATACATTGGCTGTTAGGGGCTACTGTAGTACTTCATTTGTGGTTATATACATCCTTGTTTTGAAGTAGCTATTTTACCCATTATCTCCCGGGAAAAAATTGCCACTAGTCTGTGACATAAAATAAAACGTCAATTTGTTTTTTCCGATGAGGTTGGAAAGTCACGTTCCCTTGAGTGTAGCCAATGGCTTTCTAGCGAAGAAGGAAGGAGCAGGATATCTATTTCAGTTTATGGTTAATGTGGAAATAGACAGACATCGTACTCAAGGTCATTCCAATGAATAAGACAGACACTTTTGATGTCTAACGCAGAAATGGAAGGACACTTGGAGGAGAGAAGGAAGGAGAGAGGAAACAGAATAGGAGGAGAGAAAGAGGAGAAAGAAATGGAGAGGAGAGAAGAGAAGAACATGAGAAAAAAAATATAGGAGTGAAGAATAAAAGGAGTGAGTAAAACAGGAAAAAGATGGAATCCCTCAGACGAGTTGTTTCAGTTGATGGAAGGACACTTGGAAGAGAATTAGATTTAGGCAAGTTTATTGCCTGAGTCACTCATCCTTGGGGAGATTTGGATCCATCTGGGGACTTGGAGAGAACAACCAAATCACACTGATTCTTCAATTTAGGAACCATATGCTGCTGCTTAACCTTTCTGGATTGCTGTCATATGCCAGACTATTGGGTTATACTGGTAAGCATTTGTGAAAGAGTTAGAAGACCATGCATGCCGAATGTTCGTTGTAATGTTTACTCCAAAGAAGACACCATTGACTTAATTCGGCAGATCTCACTAAAAGGCATGAAAGGAATGTATTCAGGAGTATCGTATTGGTCCCTTGTGTCACATACAGACTGCATAGTATTATTCTACACCTATACAAATAGCTATCTAATAAACATGCAAAGAACAAATTATCCAACAACCTTGAAAATGTCACAGCATATGAACTCTTCAAATGCAGCAAATGCAAATAGCTTCACTGCCTGCAACTCCCTATCCACCCTCGACAATTTAGGATGAAGACAGTCTGTTTGATAAAACAGTCTGTTTAGGATTAAAACAACAGGAAACACACTGAAATGAGAGAAAGAAGGGAGTGAAGGACTTCAGGCCAGAATCTGTCCAAAGCTACGTTGATCTACACACACACACACACACACACACACACACACACACACACACACACACACACACACACACACACACACACACACACACACACACACACACACACACACACACACACACACACACACACACACACACACACACACACACACACACACACCACCACTCCACCCCATTTGAATAAACATGATTAACAAGAGTTCACGTCGTGGTCACCAAAGTCCCTGCCATGGTGGTGTCATCATTTGCTAACTTCGCGGTAGGTAATGTTTTAATACTCTCCATACTAATTTGTTTTTTCTTTGCATGCTTGTTCTGCCAACAATGTGTTGCTTACTGTAGTGTCTACCCAAAACTGCAATGTAATCCTCTCTGTGAAAGTAAACTCCATGTGACAGATGTTTCAGACTCTGAGTGTAGTGGCAGTGCTGCAGGGAAACAGATAGCAGACATGGAAGAGGAATGTGGGTTCCTTTTACAGATAGTGAAATCATACTGTATGTAGGATTGTACAGTGGGTTCCTTTTACAGATAGTGAATCCATACTGTATGTAGGATTGTACAGTGGGTTCCTTTTACAGATAGTGAATCCATACTGTATGTAGGATTGTACAGTGGGTTCCTTTTACAGATAGTGAATCCATACTGTATGTAGGATTGTACAGTGGGTTCCTTTTACAGATAGTGAATCCATACTGTATGTAGGATTGTACAGTGGGATCCTCTTTTACAGATAGTAAATCCATACTGTATGTAGGATTGTACAGTGGGATCCTCTTTTACAGATAGTGAATCCATACTGTATGTAGGATTGTACAGTGGGTTTATTTTACAGATAGTGAATCCATACTGTATGTAGGATTGTACAGTGGGATCCTCTTTTACAGATAGTGAATCCATACTGTATGTAGGATTGTAAAGTGGTATCCTATTTAACATATAGGGACTCTATAGGGTTCAGAAACAAAACCCTACACTAGAGATGTGGTGAAATGAATTCCTCCACACTCTGTAGGATGCACATACAGTATAGTGACAGACACATATGCTGGATCAGATAGGCAACACATGGGTTTGATATGCTGGTACAAGATATGGTGATTATTAAGACAAGAGACTGTAGTGACAGATTCTGCATCTAGATTCAAAACCCAAGGTTCTTACTTAGTTCCCTTGACTTCCCAATCAGATTCCCAGAGTCATTTCTAAGCAGCTATTATCTAATTGTAGATTATGGCTGAGGCCTTGTGGAGTGTGTGTGTATGTGTGTGTGCTTGCGTTCGTACCTGTGTGTGTGTGTATGTGTGCACTACCAGTCATAAGTTTTAGAACACCTCATTCAAGGGTCTTCTTTATTTTTTACGATTTTTTAAATTGTAGAATAGACATCAAAACTATGAAATAACATATGGAATCATGTAGTAAACAAAAAAGTGTTAAACAAATCAAAATATATTTCATATTTGAGATCCTTCAAATAGCCACCCTTTGCCTGGATGACAGCTTTGCATACTCTTGGCATTTTCTCAACCAGCTCCATGAGGTAGTAATCTGGAATGCATCTCAATTAACAGGTGTGCCTTCTTAACCCTCCTGTTCTGTTCGTTTCATGTTAATTAATTCTGTGTTCCCGGTCCAAAATGACTGCCCCATTATAGCTGATTATAAATCCATAATAATACATATATTATCACTTAATGTTGTGTTAGATACTTATATCAACTGAAGTTATTGTGAACATTACACGTTTTGAACTTGTATTTCCTATTTATGGACTGTAGGCCTCATTGACCTGAGCTCATAAAACTTGTTTTTGAGTTTAAAAAAAAGCATAATGTATGGATTATTTTGACGAAAACAAATTGTGTATATGTGAAACATATTGTGCTATTTATCACAGGCTACTTTGTGTCAAAGTTTAACAAGGACTCTCTCCTCCTCTCAAGTGTCATTATCAAGAGCCTCACATACAGTATATCGTTTGGTCATTGTGCTGCCACAGAATGAATTGTGAGCAAGGCCCCCCCCAAAAAATGTAAATAGCAGAACTGCGAGAAAAGTTGTATTTATTATTGAATCAATGTTGCGATTGTTTGTGAGAATACCAACTGGTGTGGTTCCCATGGGGGAAAGATTCAATTGGGGAAAGGTTCCTGTGGGGGTTGCCATGGAAGCCAAGAAGGGGAGTGAGGTGTGTATGTGTTTGTGCTCAAACACACAAGCATGTGGGGGTCAAGGAGAGGAAGTGTGTCCATCTGATGAATGGGCATGTGCCTGAACTCAAATTTATAAACTAATTGAAGTCTCATCCATTAATTTCCAATGACCGGTAATCTTTGACCGGGAACACCACAGGTGTACAAAAGTTAAATAAAACACCAAAAATGTAATGAAAATCATCAAAATATATTTTGTGTGTTCAGATGCCCTGTGCGGACAAAGTCACGGAACCTTATGACAATCAGATTAAATGAACTACATTTTTCAGAGAGAGAACTTGTAAATCGGTCCAATTCGACCGGGAACACAGCAGCAGGGTTAAAAGTTTGTTTGTGGAATTTATTTCCTTCTTAATGTGTTTGAGCCATTCAATGGCGTTGTGACAAGGTAGGGGTGGTATACAGAAGATAGCCCTATTTGGTAAAAGACGAGTCCATATTATGGCGAGAACGGCTCAAATAGGCGAAGAGAAACACCATGAAGGTAAGCCAATACGGAACATTTCTAGAACTTTGAAAGTTTCTTCAGGTGCAGTCGCAAAAACCATCAAGCGCTATGATGAAACTGGCTCTCATGAGGACCGCCACAGGAAAGGAAGACCCAGAGTTACCTCTGCTGCAGAGGACAAGTTCATTAGAGTTACCAGCCTCAGAAATTGCAGCCCAAATAAATGCTTCACAGAGTTCAAGTAACAGACACATCTCAACATCAACTGTTCAGATGAGACTGTGTGAATCTGGTCTTCATGGTTGAATTGCTGCAAAGAAACCACTACTAAAGGACACCAATAAGAAGAAGAGACTTGTTTGGGCCAAGAAACACAAGCAATGGACATTAGAACGGTGGAAATTTGTCCAAATTGGAGATTTTTGGTTCAAACCGCCGTGTCTTTGTGAGACGTGGTGTAGTTTTTCCTAGCCACCGTGCTTCTACACCTGCATTGCTGTTTGGTGTTTTAGGCTTGTTTTCTGTACAGCACTTTGAGATATAAGCTTTATAAATACATTTGATTTCATTTTGATTTTGGGTGAACAGATGATCTCTGCATGTGTATTTCCCACTGTAAAGCATGGAGGACAAGGTGTTATGGTGTTGGGGTGGGTTTCTGGCGACACTGTCTGTGATTTATTTAGAATTCAAGGCACACTTAACCAGGCTACCACAGCATTCTGCAGCGATACATCATCCCATCAGGTTTTGGCTTAGTGGGACCATCATTTGTTTTTCAACAGGACAATGACCCAACACACCTCCAGGTTGTGTAAGGGCTATTTTACCAAGATTGAGAGTGATGGAGTGCTGCATCAGATGACCTGGCCTACACAATCCCCCGACCTCAACCAAATTGAGATGGTTTGGGATGAGTCGGACCACAGAGTGAAGGAAAAGCAGCTAACAAGTACTCAGCATATGTGGGAACTCCAACACTGTTGGAAAAGCATTACAGGTGAAGCTGGTTAAAAGAATGCCAAGAGTGTGCAAAGCTGTCATCAAGGCAAAAGGTGGCTATTTGAAGAATCTCAAATATAAAATAACACTTTTTTGGTTACTGCATGATTCCATATCTGTTATTTCATAGTGTTGATGTCTTCACTATTATTCTACAATGTAGAAAAGAGTAAAAATGAAGAAAAACCCTTGAATGAGTAGGTGCTCTAAAACTTTAGACCAGTAGTGTGTTTATCTTTTTTTGTGTGTGTGTGTATGTATGTGTGTGTGTGTGTGTGTGTGTGTGTGTGTGTGTGTGTGTGTGTGTGTGTGTGTGTGTGTGTGTGTGTGTGTGTGTGTGTGTGTGTGTGTGTGTGTGTGTGTGTGTGTGTGTGTGTGTGTGTGAGATATGGAATACTAGCGTTTGTGCTCCTCTTTGTATGCTTTCCACTTCACTGAATTAGCCGACCCATGATGCCACAGTGCAGCGAAGCAGGAAACGATTCTTCCCAGAGCCACTTTGTATTCAAATGTTTCAAATGTATGTGTGTGTGTTTGTGTGCGTATGTGCATACGTGTTTGTGTGTGCATGCGTGTGTGTATGCCCGAGCGTGTGTCGATGTCTCTGTATGTGTTTATGTGTGTGTAGTCATCTGTCTCCTTGCACGGCAGCCCCACACAGCCTTCCTAAGGAACACAAGTGTTTTTTTTTATTCAAAAGGTAACCCTCTTCAATAAGCATTTTATAGAAAATAAGATAGTTCTCTCTTTGACTGCATTTTTCAAGCTTTTGTGATCAAATGTAAGCATCGGATGCTCTTTGAGCTCTATGAGAAGGGGCTGTTGATGGTTTGAAATATTTAGTTTTTAGGTTTTTCTGTTAAACTGACTTGACTATAAATGTTTGCTAGTTAGCCTTCTGTATCGACAGTGTTTAGCTTTACATCTTCATGGAAATAAAATTGTTTCCCAATCTATTCCATAAAAACTAGAATACATCTCTATATATTCCTGCAGTAGGCCTACAATAGCGTCATAACACCTTGGACCTGCATGCTAATTGTATGTGTAACCACAGATTATGGAGTAGGACTGTCATGAAAATAACTGTACTAACCATTTTAAGACAAATGAAAGTTACTCAGGGTCAAAGATCATACCTCCAAGACATGCTAACCTCTCACCATTACAATAACAGGGGAAATTAGCATGTCTAGAGGGTATGATCGTTGAGCCTCTGTAACTTTCTCACTCATCATTATTCACGATTCATTCATGATTATTCGTAATTATGGCAGCATCAACATTAATGTAGAACTGTTTAGAAACATTTTCTATTCTTATTTACAATAAAAGTGACTCCAAAATGGCACAATGCATTATTTATGATTACTTTTTATTGGGGACTAAATAATCTGAAACACACCCAAAACGAACTGCAAATCTAGCCAACAAGTTTGTAGAGTCACATTATAATCATTGCGTGCTAGGAATATGGGAACAAATACAACACTTTTGACTACTTCATAAGAATCTTCAGGTGGAAATCATTTTGACCCCTACCTAAAAAAGTATTACTTGTTAAACAAAATCTAATTCTTTGAGCAATTGCATTAGTATAAATATCATTTCATTTTTTGCATACAATATAGCTCAGCATTTGAATAATTAATTTTATACAGTCATTACTGCTCATCTTCATGAACTTTTTAAGGCTAGGGGGCAGTATTCTGAAATCCGGATGACTGACGTGCTCAAAGTAAACTCCCTGTTACTCAGGCCCAGAAGCTAGGATATGCATATAATTGGTAGTATTGGATAGAAAACACTCTGAAGTTTCTAAAACTGTTAAAATAATGACTGTGAGTAAAACAAAAATGATATGGCAGTCAAAAACCTGAGGAGAATCATTCCGGAAAAATATTTTTTTTTTAGGTCACAGGCCATTTCAATGCAAGCCTATGGGATATTCAAAGAAAGTCCTCCCAGATTGCAGTTCCTACGGCTTCCACTAGATGTCAACAGTCTTTAGAAAGGGTTTCAGGCTTGTTTTTTGAAAAACGAACAAGTAGTTGTAGTTTATCCAAGGTGTCTATCAAACACAGACATTTTTTGGTATATAAAGAAGAACTTTATCGAACAAAACAACCATTTTTTGTGTAGCTGGGACCCTTGGGATTGCAAAAAGAGGAAGATCTTCAAAGGTGAGTGATTTATTTTATCGCTATTTGTGATTTTGTGACACCTGTGCTGGTTTGGAAAAGTATTTTGGTGTGGGGCGATGTCCTCAGATAATCGCATAGCATGCTTTGGCCGTAAAGCCTTTTTGAAATCTGACAACGCAGTTGGATTAACGAAGTTAAGCTTTTAAACGATGTAAGACACTTGTATTTTCATGAATGTTTAATATTATGATTTTTGTATTTTGAATTTTGCGCTCTGCAATTTCACCTTTCTGTAACGGCCGTCGTTGGTGGAAGAAGGTGAGGACCAAGGTGCAGCGTGGTAAGTGTTCATGATTTTTAATTTAATCTAAACTGAACACTAAACAAAATAACAACTAGGAAGAATGAACAAACGAAACAGTCCTGTCTAGTGATGACACACAAAACAGAAAATAAACACACACGAACCACAGGTGGAAAAAGGCTACCTAAGTATGATTCTCAATCAGAGACAACTAACGACACCTGCCTCTGATTGAGAACCATACCAGACCAAACTCAAAAACCAACCTAGAAAAACAAATATAGACTGCCCACCCCAACTCACGCCCTGACCATAATAAAACAAAGACAAAACAAAGGAACTAAGGTCAGAACGTGACACTTTCCCTCAATCCTGACAAGTCTCTGAGTACCTGCCACTGAAAAAAAAACAGAGCATGATGCTCCCGAGTGGCACAGCGGTCTAAGGCACCGCATCTCAGTGTAAGAGGCGTCACTACAGTCCCTGGTTAGAATCCAGGCTGAATCACATCCGGCTGTGATTGAAAGTCATATAGAGCTGGGCACAATTGGCCTAGCATCGTCCGGGTTTAGCGGGGGTAGGCTGTCATTGTAAATAATAATTTGCTCTTATCTGACTTAACTAGTTAAATGATTATACCTTTATTTCAACAAGGAACACGGGCTGAGACCAAGGTCTCTTTTACAGCTGGGCCCAGCATATATATGTTTACACATACAATGATTAAGAAATTACACAAGACAAACAAAACGATCACAGATAACACAAAAAAATACAGCAGCAGATTTTTACACACAGGTTATTCCCCTAACAGGTTATTCCCCAAACAGCACAATAACTTGCATTACCAGAAGCAGTTACAAGCAATACAAAAATAAAAATCCTCCAATAAATGTTTAAAATGGGCAAGGGGGACGAGAGTCTCAAGTTTAAGTTTGGTCTGCAAGCTATACCTTAAGCAAGGAGTATAAAATTAAAAGGCAGCTATACCCAACTCTATGTAGATCGCAGGGACCTCAAGTGTAATCCTTCTTTGAGACCTGATTTATTTTCTAATTCTAATGCACGTAGATAATATCCCCATAATCTATAACAGACATAAAAGTAGCATGCACAATGTGTCTTCTTATTGTGGAGGACAAACATGTCCTGTACTGATTTTTTGCCGTTTACAAAGTTCGTCAACCTGCATTTCAAAAGACATATCCCTAAGTATTTTATGCAGAGACCTGATTAATTTGAGAGCCATTGTAACGATATTCCTCTTCCTCTTCTGAGGAGGAGTAGGAGAGATTGGACCAATGCGCAGCGTGGTACGTATCCATAATGTCTTTTAATGAGAATGAATACAAAATACGAAAAGAACAAGAGAATCAAAATGAAAACCGAAACCGCCCCGAATGGTGCAAACACTGAAACGGAAAATATTCACCCACAAAACACAGGTGGGGAAAGGCTACCTAAGTATAATTCTCAATCAGAGACGACGAACGACACCTGCCTCTAATTGAGAACCATACCAGGCCAAACACATAAACACAACCTAGAAAAACGAACATAGACTGCCCACCTCAACTCACGCTCTGACAATACTAACACAAAGACAAAATAAAGGAACTAGGGTCAGAACGTGACAGCCATCTAAGCTCGTAAGTGCAAGTGTATTTTCAACCAACTTTTTGGACATATTAAAAATTATAAATGTGTTTTCTTTGCATTTAAAAACATGTTTCAGCTGTAAAAAAGACCCTTGTAATATCTTAAAATCGATCTCCAGCTGTGATAATGCTTGGTCAGCCGTTGAAGCAATAGAGTACATGACAGTGTCATCAGCATATAGATTAATTTTACACTTTCTTGCCTCACCACCAATATTGTTTATGTAGAGAGTGAACACTAATGGACCAAGTATAGAACCTTGTGGGACCCCTTTAACCAACTGTGGATGCTGTTGGCTCGAACAGCCTGACTTCTATCCTTTAGATAGTCATGAAACCAGCGACAGGCATCCAATCTCAGTCCTATTAACGACAGCTTAACCGAAAGTATTGCATGGTCTACAGTGTCAAAAGCTTTAGACAACTCTATGAACAAGGCGGCACAGTACTTTCTATTATCTAGGGCATTAGTAATATCATTTACAACATGTACAATGGCCGTAGTGGTACTGTGTTTTGGTCTGAAGGCAGATTGATTGCCAGAAAGAGTATTTTTAACAATTACAAATTATTGTAGTTGCCTGTTCACCAATGACTCTAGAATTTTTGCAAAACAGGAGAGCTTAAAGATAATTATCCAATTCACTACCATCACCTCCTGTAATGGTTTTCTTCCTGGGAAGGAGAGGAGGACCAAAATGCAACGTGGTTATGGTTGAATATCTTTAATAAAGAATATAACGTGAACAATATACATATACAAAATAAGAAAATGTGGGAAAACTGAAACAGTCCTAACTGGTGCGAAACACAGAGACAGGAAACAATCACCCACGAAATACCCAAAGAATATGGCTGCCTAAATATGGTTCCCAATCAGAGACAACGATAAACACCTGCTTCTGATTGAGAACCACTCTAGGCAACCATAGACTTACCTAGAATACTACACTGAACACAACCCCATCAATCTACAAAACCCCTAGACAAGACAAACACATAATCACCCATCATGTTGGAAATTTTTTCTAAAGGGTCAATAAAAAATGTAAATGCTACCACCACCAGAATATTGTTTCTCATGGTCTGAGAGTCTTTAAGTGGTATTTGGCAAACTCCAAGTGGGCTGTCATGTGCCTTTTACTGGGGAGTGGCTTCCGTCTGGCAACTCTACCATAAAGGCCTGCTTGGTGGATTGCTGCAGAGACGGTTGCCCTTCTGGAAGGTTTTCCCATATCCGCAGAGGAAGTCTAGAGCTCTGTCAGAGTGACCATCGGGTTCATGGTCACCTCCCTGACCAAGGCCCTTCTCCCCTGATTGCTCAGTTTGGCTGGGCGGCCAGCTTTTGGAAGAGTCTTGGTGGTTCCAAACATCTTCCATTTAAGAATTATGGAGGCCACCGTGTTCTTGGGGACCTTCAATGTTGCAGAAATGCTTTGGTAATGCTGTGCCTCAACACAATCCTGTCTTGGAGCTCTACAGGTTTCTCAAATGACTGCCTCACCTGGTTCACCAACTACCTCTCAGACAGAGTCAAATCGGTGGGCCTGTTGTCCGGATCTCTGGCAGTCTCTATGGGGGTACCACAGGGTTCAATTCTCGGGCCAACTCTTTTCTCTGTATATATCAACGATGTCGCTCTTGCTGTGGGTGATTCTGTATACATTTGGCCCTTCTTTGCACACTCTGTTAACTAACCTCCAAACAAGCTTCAATGCCATACAACACTCTTTCCGTGGCCTCCAACTGCTCTTAAACGCTAGTAAAACCCAATGCATGCTCTTCAACTGTTCGCTGCCGGCACCCGCCCGCCCAACTAGCATCACTACACTGGACGGTACTGACTTAGAACATGTGGACAACTGCAAATATCTAGGTGTCTGGCTAGACTGTAAACTCTCCTTCCAGACTCATATTAAACATCTCCAATCCAAAATGAAATCTAGAATCTGTTTCCTATTTTGCAACAAAGCCTCCTTCAATCACTCTCCGCCAAACATACCCTCGTAAAACTGACTATTCTACCGATCCTCGACTTCGGCGATGTCATTTACAAAATAGCTTCCAATACTCTTCTCAGCAAACTGGATGCAGTCTATCACAGTGCCATCCGTTTTGTCACCAAGCTCCTTATACCACCCACAACTGCAACCTGTAAGCTCTAGTCAGCTGGCCCTCGCTACATATTCGTCACCAGACCCACTGGCTCAAGTTCATCTATAAGTCTATGCTAGGTAAAGCTCCACCTTATCTCAGCTCACTGGTCACGATAACAACACCCACCCGTAGCGTGCACTCCAGCAGGTATATCTCACTGGTCATCCTCAAAGCCAACACCTGCTTTGGCCACCTTTCCTTCCAGTTCTCTGCTGCCAGTGACTGGAACTAATTGCAAAAATCGCTGAAGCTGGAGACTTATATTTCCCTCAATAACTTTAAATATCAGCTATCTGAGTAGCTAACCGATTGCTGCAGCTGTACATAGCCCATCTGTAAATAGCCCACCCAATCTACCTACCGCATCCCCATATTGTTTTTATTTACTTTTCTGCTCTTTTGCACACCAGTATTTCTACTTGCACATCATCATCTGCTCATCTATCACTCCAGTGTTAATTTGATAAGTGGTAATTACTACGCTACCATGGCCTATTTATTGCCTTACCTCCTCATACCATTTTCACAGACTGCATATAGACTTTTTTTTAATGTGTTATTGACTGTGCGCTTGTTTATTCCATGTGTAACTCTGTGTTGTTGTTTGTGTCGCACTGCTTTGCTTTATCTTGGCCAGGTCGCAGTTATAAATGAGAAATTGTTCTCAACCAGCGTACCTGGTTAAATACAGGTGAAATAAATAAAAAATACTTACAAAATAAAGGTTTACGTTTAGGGCTATTGTTATGGGCTATGGTTAGGGTTATGGTAAGGGTTATGTTTGGTTTTAGGGGATAGGGGAAATAGGATTTTTTTATGGAAATTAATATCAGGTCCCCACGAGGATAGAAGAATATAACATTTTGTTGACTTTGGAAGTTAATTTTATTTCAGTTAAATTAATTTCAGTTCATTTCAGTTTATTTTAGGTTATTTTGTGGGGGAATCCATTTGTACCAGGGTGCTCCTTCATTCAGGTTGAGAAGCCACATGCTTGTACTGAATATGTTGCAAATATCTATTTTTTTTAATGTTTGTCTCCAGTTATGGTACTATACAGTATTTATATGGTATGGAAACTAGGCCTAAATATTGCAGTGGATAGTTATACCACTATACCACTGTGTGTGTGTGTGTGTGTGTGTGTGTGTGTGTGTGTGTGTGTGTGTGTGTGTGTGTGTGTGTGTGTGTGTGTGTGTGTGTGTGTGTGTGTGTGTGTGTATATAATATCTGCATTCCACTCACTTACTGGGGAAACAGTCTCACGATGATAAAAACAGAATCTCAGCACAATAGCTGTTATCTGTACCCATTGCTACAATGACCACCATATTGTTTGTGTTTAAAGAGAACTGTTATCTGTACCCATTGCTACAATGATCACCATACTGTTTGTGTTTAAAGATAACTGTTATCTGTACCCATTGCTACAATGATCACCATACTGTTTGTGTTTAAAGATAACTGTTATCTGTACCCATTGCTCCAATGATCACCGTACTGTTTGTGTTTAAAGATAACTGTTCTGGAAAGGTTATTCACATTGATTGCAGTATTGGAATTAATTCATAACCTGGACTTTTATTAAATACCCAATATATATACTGTATAAATAACCAATATAAATGTATATATTATCAAATAACCAATATATACACTGAGGGTACAAAACACAAGGAACTCCTGCTTTTTCCATGACATATACTGACCAGGTGAATCCATTTGAAAGGTATAATCCCTTATTGATATCACTTGTTAAATCCACTTCAATCAGTGTAGATGAAGGGGAGGAGACAGGTTAAATAAGGCTTTTTTTAAGCCTTGAGCCATGGATTGTGTATGTATATATACACCTTGATAAAATACTCAATATATGCTGTATATAACCCTGGCTGAAGGGTATAGTAGGCTACATTGGTTGTAGCAGTGTACTCACCTATAAAACAAATCATGGCTTTAATTCGAGAGTCTGAGACCACATATAAAATCCAATATGACTTCATATTGAAAGATATTCGATCAGAGAGGACCTTAAAGTGATTTCCCATTGCAGATAATTGATATTGCCTGATTCCTGCAAGACACTCAGCAGGATAAGGATACACTGTACTTAAAATTCACATGGTTTACATAAACTTTTTTTTTTTAAATATATAACATTTTTTGTTATTTTGTCTCTGTAGTCCAGCACTTTGGATTTGAAGTGATACAATGTTACACAAAGTCATTCAGAAACACATGAAGTTCAAGTATGTTACCCTTGTTGTTTCAGGCTTAAAATAGCATTAGCTTGGATCCCGAGCAGACAACTGTAGCTGTTGGTAGGCGCTACTGTTACCACTAGCAGGCTATACTCCAGTGGGGAAAAAACACAGAGAGGCTTTGGTGGCAGACCACATATGTTGTGAGGCTTTTATTTGTACTGCTCTGAAGTGGTAGCTACAGACAATACCTGCAGACTTCAGTATTTCCTTATTTACTGTTATACAGGTATCAAGAGTATCATAGTTGGGACACAGGATAACAATGAAATAAAGCAGACTGCTTGCCCAAGTGTCTCTCCTGTGTATTACAACCATTCAAAAGGGAGGGTGATAAAATGGATATAGTAGAGACATAAAGAGAGGGAAACAATAAAAGCTATGGAGGGAGAGAGAGAGAGAGAGAGAGAGAGAGAGAGAGAGAGAGAGAGAGAATAGAGTCTTCCTTTAGAACATACAATGGAGAGACAGGAGTTAAAATTCACTTTATGCTTGCTTCCCCAGACTAACTCTGTTAGCAAATCTCCTATCATCAAGCAACATCTATTTCCCTCCACTAAATGAAAGATGCTTACACAATATGTTTGGTAATGGCCGATGTTTAAGCAGGTTATTATCATTAAAATATAAATGTGAATAAAAAGAGAAGGAGAAGGGGATAGTAAAGTTAATGTGGCGTGGCCCGGTTTTACAATATATATATATATATATATATATAGAGAGAGAGAGAGAGAGGTAGGTGAACTCCCCCCTCAACATCCTATCTAACATCATTACTTAGTCATCGCGTTCTACCTAGTGTGCTAACATTCAGGAAATGCCAACTTAGATCGATGTTACAAGGTATCCCACTTTGCCTCAAAAAGCAGGTGGTAAAGGTCAAGACTCTGTACCCAGGGGGAGCATGCTGCATGACCCACCTACTTCAATCTATCTACTACACAGCACCATGCAGTCCAACCACTTCAATGCAAAACTGGTCTGAGATCAGCTGTTAGAGAGCCAGAGACAATGTCACTTTATCCTGAGATACCCCCCATGGGAAAGGGGTTTAATAGAATGAATATGAAACCAAATCACATTTAACTCTCTTTTATAAAATGTAATTAAAACCCACACACTGACACTCTCTAACACACACAGACACACAGACGTGTGTCTTGGTGCTCTGTCAACACCCTTGTACTGCAGAACGGGATAAGTGGCCAAGCGTATTATTCCACTCAAGTCAAACAGTCTTAACGTATCCTGTAATGTTTCCTGTAACAATGGTACAGGAAACATAAGGAGACCATTAGTTTGATGATTGGCTGCCTTTAAAGCCTTTCATAAAATGGGTAACTCCGAGCCAGACTTGAGTCTCAAGGTTTTTAGTGACTTCTGTGGTCTTAGATGTTGCTCTGTTCCAACAGCAGGTGCTATAATGTGATTGTAATTGACCTTGAATGTGTTGCAATTAGAGGTCGACAGATTATGATTTTTCAATGCCGATACCGATTATTGGAGGACCAAAAAAGTCGATACCGATTAATCGGCCGTTTTAAAAAAAATTACTTGTAATAATGACAATTACAACAATACTGAATGAACACTTATTTTAACTTAATATAATACATCAATAAAATCAATTTAGCCTCAAGTAAATAATGAAAAATGTTCAATTTGGTTTAAATAATGCAAAAACAAAGTGTTGGAGAAGAAAGTAAACGTGCAATATGTGCTATGTAAGAAAGCTAACGTTTCAGTTCCTTGTTCAGAACATGAGAACTTACGAAAGCTGGTGGTTCCTTTTCTAACATGAGTCTTCAATATTCCCAGGTAAGAAGTTTTAGGATGTAGTTATTATAGGAATTATAGGAATATTTCCCTCTATACCATTTGTATTTCATTAACCTTTGACTATTGGATGTTCTTATAGGCACTTTAGTATTGCCAGTGTAACAGTATAGCTTCCGTCCCTCTCCTCGCTCCTCCCTGGGCTCGAACCAGAAACACAACGACAACAGCCACCATCGAAGCAGCGTTACCCATGCAGACCAAGGGGAACAACTACTAGAAGGCTCAGAGTGAGTGACATTTGAAACGCTATTAGCGCGTGCTAACTAGCCAGCCATTTCACTTCAGTTACACCAGCCTCATCTCGGGAGTTGATGGGCTTGATGTCATAAACAGTGCACTGCTTGACGCACAATGAAGAGCTGCTGGCAAAACACAAAGAAAGTGCTGAATGAATGTTTACGCGCCTGCTTCTGCCTACCACCGCTCAGTCAGATACTTAGATACGTGTATGTTTGTATGCTCAGTCAGATTATATGCAATGCAGGACACGCTAGATAATATCTAGTAATATCATCAACCATGTGTAGTTAGTTATCTTGTGATTATGATTGATTGTTTTTTATAAGATAAGTTTAATGCTAGCTAGCAACTTACCTTGGCTTACTGCATTCGCGTAACAGTCTCCTTGTGGAGTGCAACGAGAGAGAGGCAGGTCGTTATTGCGTTGGACAAGTTAACTGTAAAGTCCCCCGAGCTGACAAGGTGAAAATCTGTCGTTCTGCCCCTGAACAAGGCAGTTAACCCACTGTTCCTAGGCCGTCATTGAAAATACGAATGTGTTCTTAACTGACTTGCCTAGTTAAATAAAGGTATAAATCGGCAAATCAGCGCCCAAAAATCCCCTAATTAATCGGCCATTCCGATTAATCGGTCGACCTCTAGTTGTAATGCAGGCATCAATGCAGGCATACTGGGTTAATGTGTTTCTATCAAACGCTGATAAGCCAACTGTAGTTACATTAAACTATCTTCATCGGTCGGTCTTGGAGAGCAGGTATGACAAGGAGTTTCTCTCCTTCAACAGACGAACGCCGTTACAGAATCACCCAACACACCCGGACCGAGCGGCGTGGTAACAGGCAGCGACAGCAGGAAAAGCGAAAGGAGGAATGGACATGGGAAGACGTGTTGGATGGCAAAGGTTGTTACACTTGGGAGGAGATACTGGCCGGAAGCGATCGCCTCCCATGGGAACAGGTGGAGGCACTTAGGAGAGCAGAGGCAGCCGGAGATAAGAGCCGACGATACGAGGGAACACGGTTGGCAAGGAAGCCCGAAAAGCAGCCCCAAAAATGTATTGGGGGGGGCTCAGGGAGAGAGTGGCAGAGTCAGGAGTCAGACCTGAGCCAACTCTCCCTGTTAATCGTGAGGAGCAGCGATCAAAGGACTTCTGGACTTGGGAAGAGATATTGGACGGAAAAGGACCCTGGGCACAGCCTGGTGAATATCGACGCCCCAAAGAAGAACTGGAGGCGGCGAGAGCGGAGAGGCGCTGGTATGAAGAGGCAGCACGGCGACGCGGATGGAAGCCTGAGAGTCGGCCCCAAAAATTTCTTGGGGGGGGGGCTCACAGGGAGTATGGCTATGCCAGGTAGGAGACCTGCGCAAACTCCCTGTGCTTACCGGGGGGCTAAAGAGACCGGGCAGGCACCGTGTTATGCTATGGAGTGCACAGTTTCTCCAGTGCGGGTGCATAGCCCGGTACGGTACATACCAGCTCTTCGTGTTAGCCGGGCTAGAGTGGGCATCGAGCCAAGTAAGGTTGGGCAGGCTCGGTGCTCAAGAGCTCCAGTGCCCCTGTCCGGTCCGGTCTATCCAGAGCCACCTCCACACACCAGTCCTCCGGTAGCAGCTCCCCACACCAGGCTTCCTGTGCGTGTCCTTGATCCAGTACCACCAGTTCCAGCACCACGCACCAGGCCTTCAGTGCGCCTCGCCTGTTCAGCACAGCCAGAGCCTTCCTTCCCTCTAGCGCTGCCGGAGCCTCCCGCCTGTTCAGCACAGCCAGAGCCATCCTTCTCTCTAGCGCTGTCGGAGCCTCCCGCCTGTTCAGCGCAGCCAGCGTTTTCCTCCTCTCCTGCGCTGTCGGAGCCTCCTGCCTGTTCAATGCAGCCAGAGCTGCCAGTCTGCATGGAGCAGCCAGAGCTGCCAGTCTACATGGAGCAGCCAGAGCTGTCAGCCTGCATGGAGCATCCTGAGCTGTCAGTCTGCATGGAGCAGCCAGAGCTGCCAGTCTGCATGGAGCAGCTTGAGATGTCAGTCTGCATGGAGCAGCCTGAGCTGCCAGTTTGCATGGAGCAGCCAGAGCTGCCAGTCTACATGGAGCAGCCAGAGCTGTCAGCCTGCATGGAGCATCCTGAGCTGTCAGTCTGCATGGAGCAGCCAGAGCTGCCAGTCTGCATGGAGCAGCTTGAGATGTCAGTCTGCATGGAGCAGCCTGAGCTGCCAGTTTGCATGGAGCAGCCAGAGCTGTCAGTCTGCACAAAGCTACCAGTCTGCATGGAGCAGCCAGAGCTGCCAGTTTGCATGGAGAAGCCAGAGCTGTCAGTCTGCACAAAGCTACCAGTCTGCATGGAGCAGCCAGAGCTGCCAGTCTGCATGGAGAAGCCAGAGCTGTCAATCTGCATGGAGCAGCCAGAGTTGCCAATCTACATGGAGCAGCCAGAGCTGTCAGTCTGCATGGAGCAGCCAGAGCAGCTAGATCCGCCAGTCAGCCATGATCTTCCAGATCTGCCAGTCAACCAGACTCTTCCAGATCTGCCAGTCAACCAGACCCTTCCAGATCTGCCAGTCAACCAGACTCTTCCAGATCCACCAGCCAGCCAGGATCTGCCGGAGCCAACTACCTGCCTGAGCTTCCTCTCAGTACTGGGCTTCCTCTCAGTCCCGGGCTGCCCCTCAGTCCAGTGGGGTTCTGGGTGAGGACTACGAGGTCATGGTCGGCGGCGAGGGTGGACTATCCCAGGACGCAAGGGGGAGGAACTAAGACATTTATGGAGTGGGGTCCACGTCCCGAGCCGGAGCCGCCACCATGGACAGACGCCCACACAGACCCTCCCTATGGTTTTGAGGTACGTCCGGGAGTCCGCACCTTGGGGGGGTTCAGTCACGCCTTGGTCTTAGTATTTTGTTTGTGTTTTCTTTAATTATTTGTTCAGGCCAGGGTGTGACATGGGTTTATTGTGTTGTCGTATTGGGGTTTTTGTAGGCATTGGGATTGTGGCTGATTAGGGGTGTGTCTAGCATAGGCTTGGCTGCCTGAGGCGGTTCTCAATCAGAGTCAGGTGATTCTCGTTGTCTCTGATTGGGAACCATATTTAGGTAGCCTGGGTTTCACTGTGTATTTTGTGGGTGATTGTTCCTGTCTCTGTGTAGTGTTCACCAGATAGGCTGTAATTAGGTTTTCATGTTTGTTGTTTTTTTGTATTTATTTAGTTATTTCATGTATCGCTATTTTTTCATTAAAGAACATGAGTAACCACCACGCTGCATTTTGGTCCGACTCTCCTTCAACAGACGAACGCCGTTACACCTATGTATAATTCCATCACCTTTCACAAGTTTCTCTCGAACCAGTCCATAAAATAAATAATGAATGACATGCATGTAGTCGATCTTGATAAAGCGACCAAACAAGATGCTGAACACAAACATACAGCTCGGCGCTAGCCTGAAAAGGTTGGGCCAAGTGCCCCATTTGGAATCCCGGCCAAGATGTTAGCTCTGGGGGGCAAGTCAAGATGAATCCGCCGCCTAGTCGTGGCATCTTGCCACCAAGCTTCACTACTTCTACCGCGGAGAGGAAACAAGGGCTGGGGGGAAAAAACACAAATTAAACAAAGAGGGGAGGGGATGGAGGGGTTAAAAGAGGAATACATTATTTATGACACCCCATCCTATCCTCCTCTTTTCCCTTCTTCCTCCAAAGCAGTTAGTTCGTTCCACAGCGGTAGGTAGCAAAATAGTGCCACTTTATCTCCATTAGCATCACTAAATGGAAGGGAAGCCATCCAAGGGGTGAGAAGAGACACAGACAGGGCTAGGAACAAGCCCCTGTGTACCTCCTAAATCATGTTCCAGGCCCCTGCATGGATGCCAGAGCTGTGTTTAGCTATGCCAACCAACTACGCCACCCTCTCCTCACTGTTGGTGGGTGCAGTACAACGATATTCTTCCAGATGAGTGGATGTTGACTAAGGAAGTTCATTTCAATTAGGTTCAATTCATTTAAGTTGAGTTCAGTTCATTTCAGTTCATTTTAGTATAATTCAGTTCAGTTCATTTCAGTTTAGTTCATTTCAGTTCATTTCAGTTCATTTTAGTATAATTCAGTTCATTTCAGTTCATTTCAGTTCATTTCAGTTCATTTCAAGGGAAATAATTATTTTGAGGGAAAGAATCCATTTGAACCAGGATAATCTTTCATTCAGGTTGAGGAGCCATGTGCATGAGTCTACTAACTGCACTGACATTGTTGAAGAAATAAAATGTCTCCCATGATGGTCTGTAAAGTATGGCTTATGGCGTAAATATTGCAGCAGACAGTTACTTACTAATTGTGTATGGAAGACTCCACGTGTACAGTACATTACTGTAGCCTTACAAAGTGGGCCTCTTATACTACTTAGTGTGTGTGTGTGTGTGTGTGTGTGTGTGTGTGTGTGTGTGTGTGTGTGTGTGTGTGTGTGTGTGTGCGTGCGCGTGCGTGTGCGTGCGTGTGTGTGTGTGTGTGTGCGTATGTTTGTCTATAAGCTCTCTGAAAGAATTGCAGGCATTTCAAAAGACCAGCCAGATGTATAATGAACTCTCTCTCTGAGGCCCCTTTACATTAAAGACCACTCACAGAGACCCCCTCCGCATCTTATGCAAATCCATATTTAGATTTTCCCCACTGGACGTATGAAGAACAAAGAGAAAAAAGAACATCAAGAGAAAAGAATTGCCATTGATCACGCAAAGGCTGGCAGATTTTCCTGCAATATTGACAAATATGTAGATATTTACTAACAGCGAAGTGCATTACTAGAAGTATCAACTTAAAAAGCGAGTTGATGGATGAAACAAATTATCAATGTTGAAAATTCCTTAGGAAAGGGTCATTTATGATAATAACAATCAACATGAGACACAATAATGACGGACATTTTGGATCCACACTGCTAGGAAGAATGAAGCCATTATATTAATAAACACCACTGAGAATGAGAGACTCAACACTCGATCTCTCTCCCTCCGCACAGGGAGTCTAGGCTAGGCTAGCATGAACCCAGGGCTCAAGCAAAGAAAGAAAGAAAGAAAGAAAGAAAGAAAGAAAGAAAG
This sequence comes from Oncorhynchus tshawytscha, assembly GCF_018296145.1. Taxonomy (NCBI): domain Eukaryota; kingdom Metazoa; phylum Chordata; class Actinopteri; order Salmoniformes; family Salmonidae; genus Oncorhynchus; species Oncorhynchus tshawytscha. The sequence goes on from NC_056460.1 coordinate 13,798,374, forward strand.
AAAGAAAGAAAGAAAGAAAGAAAGAAAGAAAGAAAGAAAGAAAGAAAGAAAGAAAGAAAGAAAGAAAGGCAGGCAGAGAAAGCCTTGTCTACATGCCTCAGAGGACACAACCTGTATTGGGGAACATAACACCACTATTACCCAGGTCATCCTAGAGGGAATAGTGGTAAAACACACCACAGCACAGCTCAGGCAGCACAAGCAGAGCAGGGCATTCTGGGAGAGGTAGGGAGTAGAAGAGAAAAGGAGGGAAAAGCCATGGTGGCACAATGACAAGTGAGTGAATGCATGGGTGAGGCCAGATGAGACTCAGTCACCTGTTCAGACATACGTGAGGGCTTAATTCATCTCCCATTCAATCAGGAGCTAAAACGCAATGAAGATAAAGTAGTCCAGTACTCGTGTCTGAGAGCTGGAGAAAACATGCTTGAGTAGGCAGTCAATCCCCCTTGCCTGGCCATAAGAAAGAAATCTCAAAATGGATGCCAGTTTCCATCCTCAATATCATTTTTCAAGATTTACAGCTAAGGGGAAATGGAAGGAGGCGGGGAGAAAGGCTGAGGTAGACAGTAAAGGCACAAGTTTATGCAGTGTGTCATAATAACTTCAACCAAGAGGATTTAAACTGTTAGATTAGTTGTTTTCCTCCTTAATCCAAATGAAATCAGGCAAAAAGGCCACAACAACAAGTTAACATGTAAGAATGATAAAAGTGCCCAGTGGCTTTGCATGGTTGTGGAAATGACTTTTTATTCATTTTGCTTCACTATCCTGTTTCAAATGAAGGCCTCTATCCCATTTTGGAGATGAAATCATTTCAGTATAATTTCAGTATTCAGAATAAAATTGGGATGAAATGTTCTGGCTGCCTAATCTATAGCTTTTGTAAAGGAATTGTGAAGGTAGAAGTGATAAGAACTAGCCAGCAATTCTGATGACCACATAGGCTTTACTTCTCAAGGAAATGTCATTACAAGTAAAGCGTTCGAATAATGTATAGCCCCGGAAAAAAAATATTACAGCTCTGTCCAGTCAATTCAATTGGATGAATGGTTTCAGATCCGAAGCAGGTATAAATTATGTAGCCTATTACCAAACATATCTATTGCAAAACAAAATACATTTTAATGATTAAAATGTTTTGCAGTCGTTTTAATTACATTTAAAAACACTAAAACTAATATTGGAATTCACCTGTCAGAGTAGACTAGCCTACGCGCAACCTATAGTGAGTGTTTTTCAACCAAAGCAATGCTGCTATCGGTATGGCACGGGCACGGATTCTGCAGCAAGCGAGCATCTCTTGGTGCGCAATACCAATGCCAGTCCAACGTGGTCCCGAATGCTTTATTCTGGAGGTTGTGAACCCCAATGTTTTGGGTATGTGACCTGCTGTGCCCAACTGAACTAATGCACCTGTTACAGTGGACGAAGACCTCGCTAAAACAGACGAGTTTTCCGTGCACAACACAGTTTGGACAGCAGGATATGGTAAGCCCTTGCATTGCTTCACGAAACGTAGTGCTTTAGTCATAATATAAAACCACACAAATTTGGTGAATAATCATCACTTACGCTGCTGTTTTGTCCCAAACAGAAAACCACTGTATGGTTGTGTCCCCTGTCAAGGCGAAAGTAGCGCTGGTTAGTTTGGGATCATCTCCTTTGCTGGCTGAGGCTTCTCCTCTCGAAGTCCCTCTCCTCTCGTCCGTGTTCCACTTGAATTCGGATCGGCCCAATCTTTCCATCCAGTAACGGACCAGGACTCATCTCATTCGAGTTTACTCCTACCAAATCGTGGCCACCGGTCCTCAGACTCGCTAAACTCGTCAGGTTCGTGGCCGCTTCGCTCTCTCGTTTTCACGAGATCCGGTTGAATCTTCCAGAGCGACTTTTACGGTAACTCCATCGTCAGTGATCCTCGGCTCATCCTCGTAAACACCTGCATGTTGGGTGTCGTTTAGTAGGCTACTCCAGTATTTAGTTAGTACTTCAGCCGGACCTGTTCCAGAGCTTTGGCTGCATGGCTCGGACCCAGCTGCGCGTGTACCGGTATCCAGTTGTAATTCGTTCAGGTGTAACTGGACCGGCGACGGTCACAATGCGCAAATTAAACCCCCCTTGGCATTTAGCTGGGTATGAGCGGAGATCAGAAACCAGGCACACAGAGTTAAGTGCAAGCAGGGGCGTCAGATGGGCATGTACATCTCAAATTAAGACCAACAATTTAAAAGTAGGCTACAAAAAAGTAATAATTTACTTTAATCTCAATCTCTATTAAAATGCCACCGCTGTTTGAGGTTCGGACGGTTGGCTTTAGGACCAAGCAGATCATCGCTCTGAGTGAAGCTACCACCCTGTGCGCCTTTATCTCAGAGAGCAGAGACAGTGCCAGACAGTTTGCTTAACCAGACAGCCGTTTAGGCAAGGCGCCTATTGTTTTGAATGTGATGTTGGCATTTGAACTCAGCCTCATAAACTTCGCAGCCAGCTGTTTTATTTATCGGTAGCCTTCAGATTGATGTAAAAATATATATAATTACTGGTGCCTTTACAGAAATAAATTAAATCATTCAACATACTACACCAGAGAGCATGATTTCTCCACAGAGGATCATTTGCTTATTTCAAAAATGAAGTGTGGATTGTTTCAAGTGTGCAATTTTAGCAGCATGCCTGACAAGTAGCCTACTGTACCAATTAGCTGACAGTTGAGTTACAGCTCTCAGTGAAAATCAGTTATATAGCTCTGGCCTATCACAATATTTCTTTAGAAAGCAAATGGTTATTTGTGAAAATACAAAAAAAAGCAAAGAAATAACTCTAATCTGTCTTTAAACTCTAACTTGAGCGAACAGTAGCCTATTTTATTCGCACCAGGGAGGACATGCCCATATCCCCGGTGAGTGTCCGCAGTGAGTGCGCGCATATTCACAGTCTTTATCACTAGATCAGTACCAATGGGACGTTTCTTGAAGGACTGTATAATGTCCTCTTCCTATCTAGATGGTGATCATATAGTACAATTTGCATTCAAGACAAGGTCGTTTTTACTGATCTGTTGGTCAGTATCAGCATAGTAAGCTACTAATTTGTGTATTTAAAAAAAAATATATTGCTTATGTCTCCAGTCATATAAAGTGTGGTAGAATTGCATGAAATGTTTCTAAAATGCCACATTTGTCCTGTGCAAAGAAAGGAGAAGACATTTATCTCGTTAGGACTACAGTGCATTCAGAAAGTATCCCGACCCCTTGCCTTTTTACACATTTTGTTACGTTACAGCCTTATTCTAAAATGGATAAAATAAAAAACGTTCATCATCAATCTACACACAATACCCCATATTATGTGTAGATTGAATTTTTTGCAAATGTATAAAAAAATCAAAAGCAGAAATACCTTATTTACATAAGTATTCAGACCCTTTGCTATGAGACTTGAAATTGAGCTCAGGTGCATCCTGTTTCCATTTAAAATCGTTCAGATGTTTCTACAACTTGATTGGAGTCCACCTGTGGTGAATTGATTGGACATTATTTGGAAAGGCACACAGCTGTCTGTATAAGGTCCCACAGTTAACAGTTCATGTCAGAGCAAAAATCTGGGGAATGGAACAAAAACATGTTTGCTGCATTGAAGGTCCCCAAGAACACAGTTGACTCCATCGTTTTTAAATGGAAGAAGTTAGGAACCACCAAGACTCTTCCTGGAGCTCTCCTCCCAGCCAAACTGAGAAATTGGGTTGAATGGCCTTGGTCAGGGAGGTCACCAAAAATGCGATGGTCACTCTGACAGAGCTCCAGAGTTCCTCAGCAGAGATGGGAGAACCTTCCAGAAGGACAACCAACTCTGCAGCACTCTACCAATCAGGTCTTTATGGTAGAGTGGCCAGACGGAAGCCATTCCTCAGTAAAAGGCACATGACAGCCTGCTTTGAGTTTGCCAGAAGACACCTTAAGGACTCTCAGACCATGAGAAACACGATTCTCTGGTCTGATGAAACCAAGATTAAACTTCTTGGCCTGAATGCCAAGCATAATGTCTGGAGGAAACCTGGCGCCATCGCTACGGTGAAGCATGGTGTTGGTAGCTTGCTCTGGGGATGTTTTTTAGCAGCAGGGACTGGGAGACTAGTAAGGAAAAGAGAAGCTTGTAGCATCATACCCAAGAAGACTCAAGGCTGTAATAGCTGCCAACGATCCTTTAATAAAGTACATAGTAAAGGGTCTAAATACTTATGTAAATGTAATATTTCAGTTTTTATAAATTTGCTAAATAATTTCATAATAAATGGTTTTGCTTTATCATTGTGGGATATTTTGTGTAGAATGATGAGGGAAAAAAACTATTTCATCAATTTAAGAATAAGGTCGTAACGTACAAAATGTGAAAAAATTCAAGGGGTCTGAATACTTTCCGAATGCACTGTATGTCACTACATGCTCAGGCGTGCATTGTTCAAAATGGTCTGTTTTGCTAACAGTGATACAGTTGTATTATTAGACTAAAATATGACTATGCAATCCACTCATCACATTAGGTTTCATAGCCTATCTTCCTATCTTACATTAGTCTGCAAATGAGATGATAGATGCATGCAATCCTTTATTATAAAGATGCAATTTGATGGTGCAAAAATAGGTTCCCCAAACTTAAAACTCATGCTATGCCTATGGATGTCCAGCCAGGTCACCCATGACACAAGTCAGTGTTAGATGTCTATCCATGTCCGAGGACTTCGGGAAATGACGTAGAAACTGACCACTAGGGGCAATAGTGAGCGCTGTTACCCTCAAGTAGGTTTCTATTTCTGGTGGTAAAGGTCTGCCTCTGGTGCTGAAGGTTGCATGTTAGAATCCAGCAATAAAAAGTTGTTTTTGAGATTTTTGTTTTTGGCCTATACCAAACCTTAACCATTCGGAGTTAATGCCTTACCTTAAGATATCGGAGTTAGTGCATAAACTTAACCCTAACCTTAAAAATATTCCGTTTGACATTTGAGAAAAATGGATGAAAGTCTCATTCTGACGTGAGACTGAGCGCTTTCAGTGTCGCATTTGAAATTGGTCTTGTTGTGACTTGATAGGGTTTATTATGCATCTATTTCACATTGCACTCATTGCATGCCCTGTTCCACAAGTAAATTAGTCAATCGATGATGAGGTTGAGCAGTGGTTGTCATTGTACATGCTGTTCCACAGACATTTAAACCTAATATTGCAGTGATATTTAATTTACAGGCAACTATAACGCTGAGGAAGATGAAGACGTACCATATCCATGACATCACCCTGAAGAAGGGTCAGTGATGCCGAAACGTTGGAGGTTTACCCAATAAATTACTGGGAGCTTGTATACAGTGCCTTGCGAAAGTATTCGCCCCCCTTGAACTTTGCTACCTTTTGCCACATTTCAGGCTACAAACATAAAGATATAAAACTGTATTTTTTTGTGAAGAATCAACAACAAGTGGGACACAATCATGAAGTGGAACGACATTTATTGGATATTTCAAACTTTTTTAACAAATCAAAAACGTAAAAATTGGGCGTGCAAAATTATTCAGCCCCCTTAAGTTAATACTTTGTAGCGCCACCTTTTGCTGCGATTACAGCTGTAAGTCGCTTGGGGTATGTCTCTATCAGTTTTGCACATCGAGAGACTGAACATTTTTCCCATTCCTCCTTGCAAAACAGCTCGAGCTCAGTGAGGTTGGATGGAGAGCATTTGTGAACAGCAGTTTTCAGTTCTTTCCACAGATTCTCGATTGGATTCAGGTCTGGACTTTGACTTGGCCATTCTAACACCTGGATCTGTTTATTTTTGAACCATTCTATTGTAGATTTTGCTTTATGTTTTGGATCATTGTCTTGTTGGAAGACAAATCTCCGTCCCAGTCTCAGGTCTTTTGCAGACTCCATCAGGTTTTCTTCCAGAATGGTCCTGTATTTGGCTCCATCCATCTTCCCATCAATTTTAACCATCTTCCCTGTCCCTGCTGAAGAAAAGCAGGCCCAAACCATGATGCTGCCACCACCATGTTTGACAGTGGGGATGGTGTGTTCAGGGTGATGAGCTGTGTTGCTTTTACGCCAAACATAACGTTTTGCATTGTTGCCAAAAAGTTCAATTTTGGTTTCATTTGACCAGAGCACCTTCTTCCACATGTTTGGTGTGTCTCCCAGGTGGCTTGTGGCAAACTTTAAACAACACTTTTTATGGATATCTTTAAGAAATGGCTTTCTTCTTGCCACTCTTCCATAAAGGCCAGATTTGTGCAATATACGACTGATTGTTGTCCTATGGACAGAGTCTCCCACCTCAGCTGTAGATCTCTGCAGTTCATCCAGAGTGATCATGGGCCTCTTGGCTGCATCTCTGATCAGTCTTCTCCTTGTATGAGCTGAAAGTTTAGAGGGACGGCCAGGTCTTGGTAGATTTGCAGTGGTCTGATACTCCTTCCATTTCAATATTATCGCTTGCACAGTGCTCCTTGGGATGTTTAAAGCTTGGGAAATCTTTTTG